>NC_056713.1:200808-354944 GCF_018831695.1 Puntigrus tetrazona | reverse complement strand
TTACTGTAGGGATTGCAGAATAAAAGTACTTTTTATTCTTAATTTGTTTATTTATTTATTTATTTTTTTCATTTTGTGAAGCCTCTACCTAGTTCTTGTACAACAGTGAAGCTCAAGAAAACTGTCAAAAGTGCTAGAGATATTTGGAGGATGCAATATATACGCCAAATTCAGCTTCATTTGTATAATAACATTTTAAAATGTATTTATTTTTCATTAATTTTGTAAATCAATAAATAACCCAGACATTTTGCTCATTTGATAGAGATGGTAGAAATGATGATACAAAACCTGCTACTGGTGAGGCCAAACTCCACACCACTGACTAAGTCCCTTGCTCTGCCATATTCTTGCAACCAAATAAAATGACATATCTCATTGCCTATGTTGTTTAATAAACAAGAAGAAGCAATCTAAGGCGCTTTGCTCTAAAACTCGCTTTTCTTTGTCATCTTGATGTGACCAGCAGCATGGTGTGAAACGGTCCACTAACAGGAAAATGAATGTTAATTTGAATTTCATGATGGACAGTTAAAGTAAATATAATGACTAGATTAAACATCATGGATTTCCCCAAATCCTTGGCAATCTGGACCAGGTATTCCCATGGGAGAGGGAACAGGATGGTCACATGCTTCAGCCGATCTGCAAGAGAAGAGGGCGAAATCCTATGCAAATCAGTGACACTTCACGCCCACCACTCCATAGCCCTCCCTCTCTAAAAAAAAAAAAAAAAAAAAAAAAAGAGCGAATAATTATCCAATCCTATCTCTGATGAAATTGGAACCATTAGCACAATGTCATAAGGGCAGTGAAAGATGGCTCTTGTCATTTAGGTCATTAATGTGCTTGTAATGGTTCCCTCTCAACGACTTTTTGTACAAGCTGGACTTGGAATGGGTTGGATGAGTCCCTAGAGGCGTAGGCTTACTGGGCTCTCCCATTGGACAGTAGCCAGGCAGTGTTCCCATTCTTTCCAGTGCCATTCTTTTATTGGCTGCTTTATGTATCTTTTTCTGACTCACTCCAGACCAGAGCCTCTAGGCCTTCTCAAATCTTAGCAAAACTTTAATTTGCCTCCTAAATGCCCGAGCAAACTAACAAATAGTACATAAGCTGACCAAAGACAATCAAGCTGAGCAGGCAGGCGAGTCTGGAACAGCTCTGTAGAAAGAAACAAAACATTTTCTCTTGTTGAATTGAAGGTGCTGCGCTCTGCCCATAATAATGCATGTTAAGTGGATTTCATATTTCCATTGCATTATCTCAAGTCTTCCCACCATGGAACCCAGCCGCCCCAGGGGGTACGGAGCTACAGCAGACATGCTTCACTGAATGCACACTGAGTTCCTCTCTGAATGTTGCGTAAATCCCTCTGCTTTATAGAAACCATTTCTTATTTTAAAACTGCAAAAAAATACATCTTAAAGCAGGATTTAGAGTAACCTCTTGAGAAATTCTGCCAGTGCTGTGTGTGATTCTTTCTGAAAAGTGCTGTGTCGGGTCTCTTAAACGCAGACCAACGTGAAGAAGTGAATGGAAAGAGTAATGCCTTGTTTTCTTCTATACAATCATGCTGGTTTGGTGAATAATCTTCAAATGTTTATCAGAGAAGAACAGGACAGCTTGCAGAGAGGGGCATGGGTCGTAGCAACAACACAAGGTATTATGTGTGTGGTAAAAGAGCGTGAGCACTCTCGGGTGGGGAATGTTGGGCTCTAAGGGGATAAAACTTCCTCACAGCACTTTAGTTCCATAAGGATGTCCTGCGTTCCCCACTTCACCGGGAAATAGTGCTGGTGCCGGGAGGTCAGAGACTCATGCGGACTTTCTTCAGGAACCACCCACATTTACGACTCACTGGAGAGAGGAGGTTTTCATAACTGACTATGTTATTTAAAACCACAGTGACATTACTTGCATGTACTTCTTCAAACAATTTAACATTTAAAACTGCTTTCCCACAAGCTGGGAGACACCTTTGTGCCATTATACAAAAAAATAAGCACCTGTGCAACTAGATTAGAACTTTGGTAACAAAGTGTTGCTTAATTAAATACACATCGCCATGGGTGTTTCCAATATAAAGAGCTTGGTAAATACATAACAGTAAAGATCTACTTTTGCTTGATCTATCCTCATTTAACATCAGTCTTATGCAGACAGAGGAGTTGTTTTTATATTATTTGATGTGAGATTCTTCCGCTGTCTGTTCTCTGATGTTAATAGTTTAAAAAGAGTAGGTTTAGAGTGCTTTTTTGTTTTTTTGCTCTTAACACTGCTTTTACTGCAGTTGAAATACATCGGAATGGTTCCAAATTGGGCTCCGGATTCGACACCAGCACCCTGTCATTGGAAATCGGGTTTGTTTGTCCTTGCCTACTCCACTATGTCCGTTTACAGAATTCTCACGGGTGATCGCATATTTGTGTTTGCACATCTGTCTCCTCTTGCACGCATGTCTCACTCGTTCCATCTGTCCATCTCTCCACCTGTGTGTGTAGTGAAACATAGCAAAGCAGACATTCCTAGAGACTTTACAAGACAACTTTATAGAGATGGGACATACTGGCCTACAGTCGCCGCGACGGTGCTTTACAGTGATGGGTATGTTGTATGATCTGACCATGCGGCTGCTGGAATCTGTGCTTTGCCATGCTGCATAGTGGTACCAGTGCACACTTGTTTCTCATTATACAGTGGACATTTGTAATAGAATCTAACATGTTTCATCACTTACTGTATGGAATTGCATGTTGTTTGTTTTTAACAGTAATTATTTATGAAACACAAACTAACAAACTTTTCTAATTATTTTAAATGCATTAGCATTCTTCTAAGGAACTATTCATAAGTCCTTGCACACTACCACAAGACTGAACCTCCTACCTTGAAGTTATACAGATTTAAGAAAGTTATGAGAATGGGTAATCATACACACAATTATATATTAATTGAACACATTTTTCCCTGCCACATTTATGCGAGCATTTAAGTTATAAACTTATTGATAGTAATCAGCAAAATGCTTTAAAATTTTAAAGTTATTCTATAAGCATTTCATTGGTAGTATGGAGAAGGTGATATTGAAACAGTTAGGGTTAGAATCAGGAAAAAGACTCGACAGAAATGGGAAATCTGGGTAAGATCATTTTTATTTGAATAAAAACCTGGGTACAAATTTTTTGCCACATAGCAATTTGCCATCATGATAAGCATCTGTCTTGTAGTGTGTACTAGACTTAAAAGTTTTACAAGTCTGTTTTCTTGTACCTCATTAGCCTAACATGGTTTGAGTTTCCTCGTCTGGTCAGTACAGCTTGACAGTGCTTTCAATGTCTCCATAGATTACGCTATCTACAGTGAATAAGCTGTTTTGATAATGTACATCTCTGCAATTTCCCACAGCTTGACACTGCACCCTTAGGGTGAATTAGAAGTCACTATGAGGGCTTGTATTAACAAGAATCCACTGTGGTTACTTGCGCTGTAAATTAAATTTTGATATTGATTCAGAAATTCCGATATAACGCACTCCCACGGGGCAAGTAGTGTCTTGCTGCCAGCGCCGGGATGTGGCTATGGTAACAGCTTGAAAAGTGCTTAGAAATACAGACGCAGTACTGACTCAAAGGAATCGGCCTACACACTCTACAGATACTGTTTAATACATGATGATGAAAACACTTACCACACAGTGCTTTCTAATATCCCATATTTGTGAACATAAGGCAATACAGTGTTTTCTATGTCTCTGCAGACATTTCTGTTCAAGCTGTCCAGGGACTTCCCCTTGTACTGCACAACTTCACCTGGCTACCCTTTGACGTCCAGCACTGTTCTCTCTCTCCTCCCCGGCCCCCTGCCACGCGAACACCTTCCTCACCGACCTGCCTTTAGCCTGAAGAAACCCTATAAGCACTGCAACTGAAATGTGCTGCCCTCAGTGCCATCCTCATCTCTGTCACCCTGGTGTTCCTGTTGGCTTACTTTATTGGTAAAGTTACTCTCTGTGTTTTCACTCACCCTTAAAATTGCATCAGAGGTGTGACTGACATCAGAACTGACATCTGTGTTTGTATTTTGGTTTTTAAAAGAAATACGCCAAAAGGTTCCAGCTCTTAGTTGATTTAGTATTGTTTAGCTGATCTGAAAGAAGACTAAAACTCTTCTTCTAAACAAGACTGGCCTGGCAAAGTGTAAAACCAACTTCATAATCAACAACCACCTTGATTGGTTAAATAGGGTTATTTATACATGTTAAACGTTCTGCTCTCTATACCAAAGATCATTGTAAAGGCTGAAGTAATATTTATCAGTACATGCCTGAAAGAGGTCAATATTATTGCTAAATTTGATCAGTTTGCACATTGTGGCAGAGAAGCGACTACATAAAGATGCTATATTCGATTCACTTTTCAATCATTTGAAAACTCTGCTCCTGCAGATTACAGTTAACATTATTGATTTCTCACATTGTTAGAAAATTCAGTGTCCCACAACTGTATTCAGCTTGGTCAGTGAACCAAATCAATAATAGACACCCAGATAAAGTGAGATATGATTGAGCCATAGCAACAGTTCATGCTGGTTGTGATTTAATTTTTCCTGTGTGGTTTTATATTTGTAAGTTGAAACAGTGACTACATAGAATTATTAACTGTCTGTGATTTATTTCAGTCTGTATTAGTTTTGTACCATATTACTGTGAACATGTGGTATCTGAAGTGGAATGGTATCTGCTAGTAATTCTGTTACGCTTCATAAAATCCCATGAAAGAAGTGGAAAATCCAAAGTACATGTAAGAAGATAAGAGCTAGTCTAGCAGTTCCAAATAAAGTGTGTCCATACCTTGGAAGAGTAAATCAATAATAATAATAATGTTTTGTATAACCCAATATCTTTTTATAGGACAGCATGAAATGGGTTTGCATAATGCGTGTCTGTTTAGAATGTAAATTGTTACGTGCAATCTCATGTAGAGCCCACAGAATGAAATAATATTTTTTGAAGTTGAAAATATGAGGGAAAAATGAGTGCAAAGTCATTTGCACAATGTGCACCCAAATGGAGATTACAGATGTGTCTTCATTATTAGAGATAAACAGCTTTTCACAGCTTAGGCACTGAGAAAAAAATACAGTGTAAAAGTACTGAAATGAACTCTAACCATTCATTCATGCATCTATTTTTGACATAAAAAGAAAAATCTAAAAACACAATTGCTACTTTGTGGTTCTGTACAGTGATTTGGTACCTAAATTAAATGTATGATGGCTAAAAAAAATGCTCAGCTTTGTTTAAAACTCTATCTTAAGGTAGTCTTGTGGACTTTGTATGAGGTGCACTATTTGTATGGTGCATGTAACTGACTTTAAATGATATAGTTCACCTTCAGCTTTTTGTTCTTTTTGACCAACAACTGAAGGTGAACTATTCCTTTAATGGCGCCTATGCAAAATGTTTTAAATCACTTTTAGTTATTATTAGGATGCTGCCTTAGACATAGAACATAGTTAGTATATAATACTGTGGCAGCTTGCTATGTTTTTAGACCTATGTGTTGAAAAAAACATGTAGAGGTTTAATGCATCATGTAGATGTCCTCCAGTTTAGAGGACCTTTGTTCCAAACAGTTGGTAGCTGTCTTCATGCTTTAAACTGCTTTAAAGGTACATCACCTATGCTCAATTATGAAGTAGAATGCAACCGAGAGATTCTACTGTAATAATTATGTAGAGTATGCAATGTATTCTTTCCTCATTAACTTATTGCAGTAATCAGTTGTGAGTCATGCCTCCTGTGGGCTTCCTGCAAGATGCTCTATTTGTTTTTCATGCAGAATCATAGCCTATGTAAAGCATTTGTTTTCTGTCTTGAAGACTTTTAAGTGGTGTCTGCTCAGTAGGCAGAAGCTCTCAAATTTTGAAACAAAACTACATACTGTAGTCTACATTAAATGCCTAAGCACTGTGTTGCTTAATTAAGTTATTCTCTGAGTTAGCTAGAAGGCTAGTTAAGCTTTGACCTTGTTAGGAGCCCCCACGAAGCCTACCAAGCCGATGTATCTTAATCACTTCATGTAATTACAGACACCCCACCCCATTCTAACCTCTTCCAAAATCAAGCTCATCTCCTGAGCACCTCAGGTAAACACGCATGAAACTGTAGCTCACCCTGAGAATCTGGGATTCAATCAACAACAAGGGGTCACGTTTAATTAAAAGCTGATGAGAAAATATATTTAATTTCAAGTGCAATTAATTATGTAGGCCTGTAATTGGAAACTCTAGCTGTGTTGTCTAATGAACCCACTAAACCTCTGACAGATGTTTTGACTTGCTGCATAGTTTTGCCATTTTCCCCTATTCTTTTTTCTGTGGAGTTTGCAAGAACCGCTTCCTTGAAAGGAGTGAGATCGCAGAATTGGGAGTGGTGTGCCATTTTCTCAGTGGTGGCATGCTCATTAAGAAGGTCATTATGTCCTCGGCATCTGAAGGTCATCAGCTTCCCTCTGTGTTCATTTCTAAGCGTGCTGGGCCCTCATTGTAACACCCACATGCAACCTAAGTCATAGCCACAGACACTCACTCTAACTGTCGGTTGACTTTGAAGCCTCTGTCTTTTGTTTTCTGACTCTTTCTTTATTCATTATTACAATCAGCTTAATGCACTTTCACTTTAACCTCCAGTCAAATGTCTTTTTTCCATTCACAGTGTTTGATTGTCAAGAGATCAATGTTATAGGTTGAAAGGACTGGTAGTGTTTATAGGACTTGTGTAGCTTGTGGTTTTGTGTCGCTGCAAAGTTTCGCTTGTGGTAGCCTAAATTAAAATGAGGAAACTTGCTTTAATTTAACTGCAATATAAGACTTTGCAACTGGGAAGTTAGGTCATAGTCCTGTCTGGTCACCATGGTACCCTTGAGCATGACACTTAGCACCAGGTCACACCCAGGAGCTTACTGTCAATTTAGCGTTGAATCACGGTGGACAGAAACTGCCCTGTAAATTGGCAAGCTGCCAGAACAGAAGCTATTTTATCAAGACATTCTCTGTGGCCAGACTTTATACGCACTCTTACTAGTGTAGAGATATTATTCACTCCTGAGTCTGACAGATTCCTCTAAGCTTCCAGTGTGAAAGTGAAAAATGGCTTAAGACTTTTTGATCTACTAACTTGCTGATGATGTGCATTTCACTGCCTCTCATTTATAGTCAACAGTCTGAACTTGAAGTGAGACCAGAGGAAGGCACATAGAAAAGCTCCACTGGGAGTTTTGGTGAAAAGATGAGGCACTCATGACTGGGGAAACTTAACACTCAAGAGTGCTCTCCAAGAGTCTCACTGGTTTGTCTGCAAATTGATTTGACACCTACTTGTGATTTTTAAGGGCTTAAAATCCATGTGTGCTCAAAAGAAAGTAAGCAAGTGAGTAACCTTAAAGGCAAGCTATAAAAAGACACATTTTCTTCAGTCAAGAACAAACTCTTCAATAAATGAAGTAGGTATCCCTTAACAACCTTTCGTTGTAATAAATGTAAACCCTCCAAATACCTACTTTAACCATGTGTCTCGCTTTAACTTTAATCTTGTCTCGCTTCAATTTGCCAATGTGGTCACTGGTATCTTCACTTTAGCCTTTCTGTCTTCAGATAAGTTTCTTTATAAAGATTCCATAGTCAAATATGAGATGGCTGCCCAAAAAGTGCCAAAGATTTTGCACACCAGGATCCTTGCAGGAGGGGTGTCAGAGTAATTAGACTGCTAATGAGAGGACTGAGAGCTGCCGTGTTCAACGCTCATCCATTCAAGTGTCTAAGGGGAATTAATTAACCATATGCTTGCTAATGTGCCCTGTCCATTCTATGACAGATGAGCAAGAAATGGCATTTCTCAACCTGTGACTACTCTGCCCCAGATCCCTGCATTGTCCTCTTTTTTTTTTTTTTTTTGTCTTGGGGTAAAGCTGTTTTTTTGGAGGTAAATGTGGGATAGTTGGTGTCTTTTTGTTGTTGTCTGTTTCTCAGGAGGTGTTGCAAATGTTTGAAATACAGAAGTGGAACAGTAATGAGCTTGTGTTCCTCCTCAGACTGAAGCAGTAGTTTGTTCAAGCTTTCTTCTTTCTAATTGGCTTGCCCAGTTCTGCCAATGCGGCCTGCCAAAGTAGAGGATGGGGGCGCTGCGTCCAGACTTGCATTTCAGCACAGCTGCCGTTTTGCTCTCAACAGGTCGTGGGTCTTTCTACTTGGCGTTCCAGCGGGACCATCATTAAAAAAACACCTAGCTTAGTCCGCTTCCACCTGTCCGTGCTTTGCTCCTTGCTCAGGGAGCCTAGCTGACAGCTGAGAGAGGGAGCGAGAGAGAGAAAGAGAGTGAGTTTAGATGATGGAAGAGTTTGGGCTAGCTGGAGAAACATATTTCATAAGCTGGACTCTTCCCAACGCACTCTGGAAATCATAGATACCGGGACAGCTCGGACATAAATCATAATGAGGTTTGGTAGCGGGGGTAGCCAGGAAGCGTGTGAGGTATTTTACATCAGAGCTAGACAGGAGAAGTTGCAAAGGGGTCCAGATGGAAGATGGACCCCTTGAAGGAGCAATTACTTGGACATTTGGAATGACACCTAGACCCATGATGCCTTTGATTCGATTGTCCACCCCCACTGCCCATGCTCACAGTCTGCACTCTCTGCTTCCTCCCACAGAGCCACAAATCAACCAATGTGCAGCAGAAAAGAGAGCGAGCTAAAGGAATGCCTCTTACTGATCTTTGGTGATGACAAACCAAGCCATCTGTCTCAGTACCGTGTCTGTCCGCCTTGACATAGTCAATTCCAGCGGTACTGACGGGGGCGGAGGCACCCGGTCGTTTGCATTTATATTGTCTCTCAAGACAGCCACGACTTTTTATCGCCTCCACAAATGCTCTCTTGCAAAAGTAACAGCAACATTCAGACCTTTCTTCAGTAATGCCCGAATCTGTCGGAATGCAATCAACAAAATGCACGGCCTGCAATTTTCCAAATGGCTATTGATTGAGTAAGCTGGAGGATGGCCCTCTCATCCACCATGGCAATGCCTGTCAAAGGCTTCATCGTTTTTCAGGCCACATATTCACTATTTAGTAAATGTGGGCTGGTTACCACATGATATGGCTTTAATTAATGGCCAGACATGAAAATGAATGCAAAGCAGAACTCTCCATTTGTCACGACTAGTTTGATCCGTAGTCTGTGAGCTGTGCACTGGGCTTTAAAACTGCCAATTGATGCTCCTGGTTAAGCTTAGGCAAGCACATCTTTGCAGAATCTTAAGGATCATTGATTTTACAACATGTAAAGCAGGACAAAGAATATCCAACTAAAGGCCCAATGAAGCAATTAGACAAAGATCTTGTTTTTCTTTTTTGAAAATGAATTCAAGCACATCTTTTCCTCGGTAAACATCGCTCCAAACAATCAGCAGTTAGTCAGTGAAGCATTGCTCTCTTAGTCAAATTATTAAAGATGAACTTGGCGTACTCTCCTCCATCCCCAAAACCTAATGAAGTACAGTCAAATTAGAAATTCTTGAAACACCAGAAGAAATAATGTGTATATATATATATATATATATATATGTGTGTATATATATATGTATATATATATATATGTGTGTGTATATATGTATATGTATATATATATATATATATATATATATATATATATATATATATATATATATATATATATATATATATATGTATATGTATATGTATATGTATGTGTGTGTGTGTGTATATATATATATATATATATATATATATATATATATATATATATATATATATATATATATATATATATATATATATACTAGACCCTCACTCTATATAATACATAATATAATGCTCTGATAATTTTTTATTAAACTAAATTAAGCATTGCTTGGTAATTGGTTAACCTAAATTAATATTATCTGATTGTTTACTTTAATGTAACAAATGGCAGCTATTCAGTCTAATTCATTACATACTGTACCATTCTATCAAAGTTTTTATCAAAGACACTATTTTAACACTGAGTTCATGTGACATTTTATTACCATTTTCTACCATAGCAAAAACTGATAATGTGAGAAATGTTGAAGGTGTCTCAATAATTTTTGGTTTGACTCTACCTCCACTAGTTCATACTAGTTCATAGAAGATCCTTCAATTACCAAAACAACAACCAACATCATGAAGTTGCATAAAACATTTTATTTATTTATTTAAGCTGTTTAAATCAGCAACTTTATATACCTACAAGGAGCTTGATAGTCATTGTTACTTAACAATTTGTGTAGGTAATGAGCATTGTATTTGTGTCTTCTAAGCACCAACAAGTATATTCCTTGTTTTCTTTTGGTTTCATTTAATCTTAAATCTGCTGAACAATTGTAGTGTTCTGTCACACATAAAAATCAAGATTGAGGGAGGGTCTGGTAATTATTCCAGCTATATATTTCTTTCACAAATGTTTTGACAGAAGAATAAATCATTCATTTAGACCTTTTCACCCTGATTGAGACAAGATATTTGCCGCAACACAAAACAAATACATTGTCACCTCTCTGAGATATTGAGTGAGCGGAAAAGTAATTTTAGCTCTGAATTGTCACTACAGGTTGTCAAGAGAGTGTGGCAGAGAAAGCCACTTGTGCAATTTGAAACCAGCTCTGTACTTACGAAGGAGAAACAGGAACTCACGTAGGGAGAGAAATGGAGCATGGGAAAGAGACAAGGCTCTTAGATCATTTGTTTTATCTACTCCGACATCGCCATAGTTCACCATAGTTGTTTTTTTTTTTTTTTTTTTTTTTTGACAGCCATTGTCTTACATATATGTTGCTGCATCCAAATATACATACTATCACTAGCATACTAAGAATATCTCATGCCTAATTGATGTTTTGATATTAGTATTCCAGAAGTGCCTGAATGCTGTACACTTATTTACTTTAACCCCCCTTAACAAATTAATCTAGCCAATAGCAGAGCAAATGTTGCTATATCAGGCCTATTTCAATCTTTTAATAGCAAACCACAGTACTAAGTAATAATGAATTTTGCTACATGCTAACATTTAACGTGTAAACACAAACAGTGCAAAAGTTAGCGAATGCCAATAATGAAATACTGTTTTACTGCAAGTGTGTACTTTCCAATTACCGCAAGGTAAATACTTTTTTGAATTGATATGCAGCCTATATTATAGAATCACAATCTTAATTACATTTTTGCCCATTTACATCCAGTGCTTAGAACTTGCAAGAAAGTGCACCGAGGCTTTTTGTTGGCATTTTATCTGCTGACTGAAGACTTCCAGGACAAGGTTTTGCTCTGGCTAAGCTGGTCCTGACCATTCTTGTCCTGGTGATCCATCATGCCTGGCCCCTCCTTCCCTGTTCACTGCGCCACCAGAGTTCATCCCAATGGTTGCTTCTTTGTTGACCTTGTGAAATATCGCCGTGTCTTCTGGTGCTGCTCATGCATTCATCCGTACTCCTTGTTGTGTTCTTGCTGACTTGATAATTTCCTTGTCTCCTTAGCCACGGGGGGTGTTAGTAAGCTAATGGGGATGAAAAGAAAAGTTGCCCTGTGGGCTCTGGCTTTTCTCTGTTGGTTGTAGTACATTTTTCTCTCAAGGGTGAAGGAAACTTTTGTTGTTTTCACAGTGACTTAAAGAAATGTGCATACTTTAAAATTTTTGAATAATTAAATTGTACACATTACATAACACTTTAGATTAGGTAACACAATTCAGTATAAAAATGAATGCACAGCTATTTTATAGATCTCTTAACCCCACCCAATACCTAAACATAACTGTTACTGAGGTTTATTGAAGGAAAAGTGTTAGTTAACAATGAATTTGTATTTTTGTGTTCCATAATCTAAAGACTTTGCTCTTATGTAATATAGTGTAATTTTTTTGGTAGTGTATGACTGTTTACACAAACATATATTAAGCAGAGAAAAACTTGTTTTATTTTTGATGGTAACAAGAAATGTGTCTGGAGCACCAAATGGGTATAATGGAATGATTCAACTTTAGACTGGAGTAATCATGCTGAAAGTTCAGCT
This sequence comes from Puntigrus tetrazona, assembly GCF_018831695.1. Taxonomy (NCBI): domain Eukaryota; kingdom Metazoa; phylum Chordata; class Actinopteri; order Cypriniformes; family Cyprinidae; genus Puntigrus; species Puntigrus tetrazona. The sequence continues at coordinate 342,832 of NC_056713.1, read as the reverse complement.
TTGCAATCACAGAAATGTAATATGTTAATAGAAAACCATTCATTTTAGATGTAAAATATCTCACTACTGTATTTAACCAAATAAGTGCAGCCTTGGATGAACATGAGACTTTCAACAGCATTTTAGTTAGAAAATCTTATTGATAAGAGAGAATTTTCCAACAGCCATGACATCATATTTCCATATTAATCAAAATGGGTTGTGGTTCTCTTGATGCTCTTAAACTGCCAAAGATTAATCAAGTCAAAACATATTTGTTTTCATACAGCCTCTGTTTAATTACCCCACAGCTTTCAGGATGTTAATTTTCTGATGCAGTGTCTATAGTATTCCTTAGTGAATCTAATTTAATTACAATAATGTACACCAAGGCACATGCTCAGTAATCACTGCTCCAACACACGTAAATTTACCATCTGCGCTGCTCTTTCTCTGCAGCCATGCACCTCTTCGGACTCAACTGGCATTTGCAGCCAATGCAGAGGCAGATATATCAGCTGACAGAGGACAACACGAGTGGCCTACATCTGCCCACAGATCTTGGCTTGCCACCTCTGGGCAACACAGGTCTCGAGTTTCCGGATCGAGGAAGCAAAGATGACGGTATATCCAAGCATGATATTTTAAAGTCAATCCAAACGTTCAATTGTGTTCAATTCCTTGTTCACTGTAGTATTGTTCATGTTATTTACACTCAGATTTGGCTTTATTCTAGTATGGAAGGTCCAGTTTACATGGTACAGTCAGTTCACAATGGATAAAATTAAGTTCTGCTCTACATTTTCATGTGTAATATTATGTTTCACTGAGATGAATGGATTTTGAATGCCGTTTCATGTTGTTTTTTAGATTTGTCAAAGTGTGATCCTTATTACAGAGCAGATAAATAGCAGCCTTGATGTGAAAAGGCAGCAGCTCGACGAGTTTGGTTTGGGGAAAAAGAAGTTCTTCCAGTCTTGATTAACCTTAAACCTTTTACTTATTTTTTTTTTTTTTTTTTGGCTAAGCGTTTGAACTCATGCCCTTCAGTCATCTAATATCCGACAACACATTCCAACATTTCAAGCTAATTTCCTGCCAGATTCGCATGAACTCATCTCCCGCTAATTTCGCTCAGCGCTGGCCAGTATTATAACGTCTTATTTTTGATTTTCAAAGACTTCAAGATCCAGGATTATTTGTCAGCCAGCTCCATGCTGAGACCAGTCTCAGTTGCTTGCCATGAGATCTGCATTACAATCCAGTGAAAGTTGCAGGGAAAATGGAAGGGTATTATTTGTTCCTGGAAGAACGAATGGCACAGCTTTAGGGATTGAGTATCCAGGGGCTCAAGGCAGATTAGAACTTGCCCCATCCAGAAAGCCATGCATTCCTTTCATCTCCAAGACTGGACAAGAGTTTTCCTGGCAGTGGAAGAAAGCAGACACTAACCCCCGCGGTCATGGAGACGGAAGTTCGTACAGTAGCAAAAGTTCACTTTTCCATGAGCACAACCCATATTTAGCCATTTGATTTGCCACAGGCCTCGGACAAAGGTGGGAGATCAGACCATTACCATATAGATGAGTCGCTGAGACGTCTTTTTTCATTTAGCAGCTGGCAGAGAGGAACGAGCGAAACCACAAACACAGAGGCTGCGACGGTGCCTCCGCTTGAGTGACATCTGCGGCTGAGGGGAAATCGATAGGCCGGGCTTTTTAATTCTGACTGTCAGAGTAACATTGTCATCAGGAACACAGCAAATCAATCCGGTGTCACTGTGCTGTACATCCCTGGCATTAACTTAAATAAACACTGTACCGGAGAGGTTTTCTGACCATCTTGCACCTTCTAGTAATCAGTTCAATTACCCATAAACATGTTATCTGGAAAGTGTCAGTGAGACCTTTGTTTAAATTCATGCATTTGCCAACTCAACTGGACGTTTCTCTTTTGCCGTGCGCTGTGGAAATTGCAATTTGCTCAGCAAAAAAAAAAAAAAGATTCAGTCCCTTCCCTAATTCCTCCTTAACAACTTAGCTTAATTTTTTCAGATGTTTAAAATAAAATAATTTTGCTAGCTATGTGTGTCCATTAACTGATTGTCTTTTTGTATATTATCACCATCATCCTTATTATTAGCCTATAATTGTATTTTTTCCCTTCATTTTCATAATTTTCAACATGCCTGAAATTTTAAAAAACGTAAAATTTTTCATTTTATTTACTTGAATTAATATTTATTAATTTAGCATAATGACTAGTGTTTCGTTCAGGAAGTAATCATTCAGATATTTTAATTTGTAAATAAAACGCACGGGCATGTAGCCTACAGTCATGAAGTATCTGCATAATTATCAGGCGTTTATAGTATTTGCAAATTATATGGTAGCAAATACTAGCATAGGGAAAAGATAGCCGAATTGAAAGGGGGAAATATTTTATGAAATATGAAATATGTTTTATCCATCTCTGATATCCCTGGTTGCTATGGTCATGCAGGTTTGTTTAAAAATAAACTCATTGCCACGAGAAATTGATATTGTTCCTTCAACGTAAGCATTGACATAAGGATATTGTTACCTCAACAAAACAATCTCGTGGTCATGACGTAATATTACATTCCCACAAGTTATGACGTTCCCACAAATTATTATCTCGTACACATCATATTATCACGTCCTCATGACTTAATGTGTCATGGCCACAACAAAAAAAGCAAACTGAAGACGTCCCTTCCTGGTCAAGTTTTTACTTGAAACAAGCAAAATAATCTGCCAATCGGTTAAGAAAAATAACCTTGTTTTCTATTATTTAACCATTATTTTGCTTACCCCAATGGCAGATAATTTTACTCGCTTCTAATACTTAAAATGTGTTAAAAAAATTTAAGCAAGAATTTTGAAATTTACATTTTTTTTTCCAAATTTAAATTTTTCATCCAATCATGTTCTTGAAAGATTTCGTAAAGTTCGCCAATGACAAAATATGCGGCGTAACTGAATTTTCCCCAACATGTGTAATTGCGACTGATGTGGCAATGCGTTATGTGGAGGCGTAAATTGGAAGGCGCCAAAGCATGTCCTGTCTCTCCAGATATAGCACGCTGCAAATGATTGACTTTTGAGGAGACTGCCATCTGCTGTAGCGCATGTAGCCCGGCGCGAAGCTGCCTGAGAGTCCTCTGGGCTCTCTTTGCAAGGATGTCTGCTTTTGTCGCCATCACTGCGGAAATTGGCCAATCCACCTGAGCGAGCAGATGTTGCCATTTCCTTAGGGTCCAATGAGGAGGGTACATCAGCATTAGGTGCAGGGGCGTTTTTTTCTAAGGATGCAAGGAGGCACTGCCTCAGAAACATTCTGATGAGTAAATAATTGATAGTAAAAAAAAAAAGAAAGAAAACAAATATATAATCAACTGATAGTGAGGCTAAGTCAACTTCTCAATTAAGACAAACTTGGAAACCCAAAATGATCTGTAACCATGACTTTCTGTGAAAAAAAGCATACTATATACATCTCCAACACACAACGTTGGGTTTATGTACCTGTAAAGTTTCAGCTTAGGACAGCTCTTTATGTTCAGTGGTCAATGTGGCTATTTTTTCCTGACGTGATTGAAAATCAGCAAGAGGGTCATTCACCCAGTACACTGACCCTCTGCTCGCACCATATGGTAGATTTATGAGGCGTCGAGCTGACTGATAGATCTCATTTTCCACAGGTAAACTAGATGGCTTTTTCCCGGAGGACAGCTTCATAGACATGGGCGAGATAGACGTGGGCCGCAAAGTCGCTCAGCTGATCCCGCCTGGAATTTTCTGGAGGTCGCAGGTTTTTATTGACCACCCCATGTACCTCAAATTCAATGTGTCCCTCAGTAAAGATGCCTTGGTGGGGATCTATGGGAGAAGAGGCCTACCCCCATCACATACGCAGGTGTGTCAGATAAGTTCATTTAGATAATATTTAAACAATGTTTGCACTGTCTTTTAGTCCAAATGTTGAAATTTCATGTATTTTGATGAGGATGAAAAAAATTCAGGACACTATTCAGGCCAGAATCAAAAAAACTAAATAGAAAAAAAAACATTGTTCATGGTTATGCATTATAAAAGCTAATTTGCAATTGTCTGTAGAACTAGATGGAATTATATGACAAACTTGTTTCCAAAATATTCCCTCTGATTAGTCAAACTAGGTTTTGCTCCAAACCGGTTAAACTAGTGTCTGCAGATTAGACTGGGAAATAAAGTATATTAACTTTTTTGCACACATCAGACAAACACCCTCACAAAAAAGCTCATTCCTTTTTCCTCACAAGGTTTGAGGGATTTTTTTAATGAAATCAAATATGAAGGATCCACTTTTGTTTGTTTGTCCCTCCCATGCATTTGTCAATAGGTTATATACGTAGCATATTCCCCCAAGATTTCATTTCATTTTGTGGCATATTATCGTCTCAAAGACTCATCTCAAAGGCTCTGACATAAACAGACACTTAATTTCAGTATCGAACACAGAGCATCTCAGCCTCCTGTATTGATTTGGTTCATATGTGCACTGGTATTGTGTCACTGGAAATTACTCCAAGACCTTGGTTGATAGACTCAATTGAACCAAGCTAACCAATAAGAGAGAATTAACTTTTTTTTTTTTCCTTTCAATTTTGTGTGAACAGATTTATTTTGTAAGCTTGTTTATTAATAACACATGGATATGATAAGGTTAATTGTGTATTATTGGATTTCAGATTTTAGTGTTCAGTGATATTGCTTGATTTGTCAATTGGCTTATGCACAAATGTCAAATAAGAATGTCACAGCCATATGCCATCTCGCATTTAAAAGAAATTATTATTATATTTTAAATTAGAAAAAGAAATTGAGTTTGGGCTCAAAATTATTAATTTATAATTTTTTGCTGGGAGTATTTATTTATTTATTTAGTAAGTGTCAGTAAAGGCATTTATTCTTGATTTATTTCAAATAAATGTTGTTCTCCTGCAATTTCTGTTCAACAAAGAATCCTGTGGTTTTACCAAAAATATTAACCATTTTTAGCATAAAACACATGGATAATGTTTCTTGACCGCTAAATAAGCATATTATAATAAAAATGTAGCTTTTCCATAGCAAGAATAAACGGCATATTAATAAAATATATTTAAATAGAATACAGTTTGTTTTAAATGTAATATTTCACAATATTACTGTATTTTTTATCAAATAAATGTGTTCTTATTGAGCATAAGAGACTTCTTTCAACAATAAGAATAATACTGAGACGACAATACTTAGAAAAGTCAGTGAGATCTCAAGTGTGTGTCATTACTGTGTTAAATGCTTGTGATATTGAAAATTGAAATGCCACAATGTTTACTCCTAAGTCTAAAAATTAAAATGAGCATAAATGAAATGATGACATACAACCAGTACTGGTTTAAGGTGTGAGATTCAAAATTATACATACATTACCATAAATTGGTACAGTTTTAGCAGCTGTCCTTTCACACCTTGCATTAGTCCTCTTTTCACAGTCTCAATCTGCCCTTAGAGACCAGCTCCTGTTGGCTCCAATGTGCGGGACTGATCAGCTCCTGAAGGCTCATGTGTCATTCCTAATGCTTGTTTGTGGTCTGTCTGTCTCTCCTCGTCTCCAGTTTGACTTTGTGGAGCTGTTGGATGGCCGTCGGCTCCTGTCGCAAGGGTTGCCAGGCCTTGAGGGTCCGCCTTTTCCAGCTCAGCAGCGAAGCCTGATGCCACTCACCAGTCACGATACAGGCTTTATACAGTACATGGACTCGGGCATCTGGCACTTGGCTGTGTACAATGATGGGAAGGAGACAGAGCAGGTGTCCTTTCTCACAACTGCGATCGGTTAGTACAACATCTAATGGAAACTTCACTTTAAATGACGCAACAGGTGTAAATTCAAATGTACAAATGGTAAGTGCTTTGCAAGTATCATATGTAAAAGAACATTTGCACGAGGCCTCAGCAAAAATGAACATGGAAGTCTGATTCACACGTGGTCGGGTACATGGACACATTTCAACTTGGCTGCTGAAATCCTATGTTATGCGCAACCTGCCATTATAATGGAAAATTGAGTTTCTAATCTCTTGATTTTTCACATTCATTGGAATGATGTGACGGTATAATTTCATTTGTAGTTCTGTGGTTCTCTGTACATAGATCTTTCTTATTACCATGCAAGCTGTCAAATAATAGTCCTCTGGAAAAGATTTTCAAAAAATAATTTCCTTGTAAACTTGGAGATATTGACACAGACTGAAATGAAATTGCCAGACAAGCCTTTTGTTTGTCAAAAAACAGTAGGTAATTCATATGGGGATGATTTCTTGAGTGGAATAAAAGATGAATCAGATGGCGATAAACTTAGATTCCTGAAAATGTGAAGCTAGACCACAAAATCAGTCATAAGGGTACATTTGAACAACTGAGATAATCTGAAAGCCGAAGAAAGAGGATTTCTGTTGATGTGTGGTATAGTACCATGTTTGGCTGAGATGCAACAAATTTAAATCTGAAATCTGAAAAAAAAGTAAATTTGTCCAAATTACGTTCTTACTATTATTACTGATCAGAAATTAAGTTTTGATATATTTGTGGTAGGGAATTTCTAAAGTACCTTCATGGAACTTGATAATATCCTAAGGATTTTTGGCATAAAGAAAAAACCTAGCATTTTGACCCATGCAATGTATTTTTGACTATTGCTACAAATACATCTGCATGACTTCACAAATGACTTAATTTTGCTATCTATATCAGTTTATATCCGAATAGGGGTGGAGTCACCATGATATGGATGAGATAAAGTCATATTAACTGTTGCTGAAGAAAATGCTGAAATTACATTACATACAAGTCTCTATTTAAATCAGTTATTGTCCAAATAGGGCCCAAGTCACTGTGATATGCTGTAGATAATAAAAGGAAAGGTTGTCATTTAGACTGCGGTTGAAATAAATCTTGCTTAAATGCTTTGGCACCACTTCATTGACATGCCAATTTAGCGAAATGAAATAACGTTCGTAATTCATATAGTCATTGCAAGCCTAAACAATCTTAAACCTAAAATGGCTTTGACAGACAATCTCAGCCAAAATTATCCAACATTTTTTCCCTAAATCAAATGTGAATTAGGCATCGGAGGAAATTTTCGCCTTCACTGTGCTACTTGTCAGAGCCTGCCATCACTGATATTACCCTTTTTGCATCGCCATCTCAGCCAGCCTAGACCTCTACAGAGCAATCAAGGTGGATTTGAATAAGAAAGATTGCGGAAATGAGCAGTGCTTCACCATGCCTGCGTGTGTTCTTCACTGATGGCTTGTAAGACTCTTGTTGCTTTTTGAGTGCCTCCCAGCAAATCCTGCTTCCAATTTGCTGTCTATTTGCATAGAACACAGTGGCCTTGATTCAAAGCTTCTGATTGACGACCCTTCCGTTCCCCTATGCATATTATTGGTCATTATTTGATCATATTCACGTGTGTTTTTTGATGCGAAAGACTTCGCATTCCATCCTTTGCCATCACTGATGGAGGTGATTTCGATTTTGTCCTTTCCGCTTCAGTATCCTGAAAGCGGCTTTGATTAGTGCGAGCCCGTCAGGAGGGAGGGCAGAGCTCGGGGCCGTCGTGAGGTTTCAGCTTTCATGAAGGTGGCAGCTGGGAGCTGTTCTCACATGCTCTTTAATTAAACGCTCCTGGGCCATGGTCCATCTGCAACGGGAGGGAGGAGGGGTTTGCCAGCCTGTCGATCGATGCAAGTGTGTCTGCCTCACATCCATTTCTGCTGTTCCAGCTCGTCATGGGGAAAGACGGCATTGCGCCTTACATCCCCTGATGAGGATGGAATACAATACCGTATATATGGCACATGACATGGTGGTTTAGAGTGTCGGAAGATGAGGAGAGAAAGAGACAGTCTGTTTGTCCTGTGTTCAGTACTCTTGGATGTAGCCACCATTGGGAGTTTGTTGGCCACCTGCGGTTCAGGGCCAAGACATTGGGCTTTAGAGAAAGAAGGTCTGGAAAAGGAGTCACGCCTGAGTTGATTTGACTCTGAGCTCTGCGGCTCAGAGGGAGGCAGAAAGAGGAGGTGAAGAAAGAGGAAAAAAGAGACCGAGAGGGTGAGAAAGACCGAAAGAAAGTAGGTCAGATGGATGGCGACCTTCAGCAGGGTTTCACACTGCACCTAGTTTTCAATACAGAGACACTAAATGTTACACTGAAGACAAAGTTTTAGCTTTTGAAACTTATTTTTCATTTTTTTGGTGTTTAAATTCTTTGTTATCCTAGTTAAATATGCAGGGACTGTTAAATGTAATCCCTTAGTAAACACTCTGCTTCTGAGGTGTTTTCAAAACATTGTTTTAATTGTCTTGGCTCCGTGACCAGCCTGGCACGGCAACACTGCATCGCCCAATGGCTTAAGACTGGCGTGGCGTGTTTATCTGACCAATCGTGGATGAGGAAGTATTGAGGAAACACACCTGTACACACCTGTACACACCTGTTTATGCATTTATGTGAATAGAACTAAACTGCCTCCTTACTTTAGAGAAAACAAATTCACAAATGGTATTTTTAATGCTACTATTTCTCTTTCCTAGATTGCAGAGAAATAAAATAGAAAGCAAAATGAGACTTTTAAGTCTCTTTTACTCTTTTGTTGTGTTTGTAGAGTTACATAATTTACTCCAACATTTTCGAACTGTGCAGTTAAATGCCAGACTTAGTTGTCTTCTGCAGTGACTTCTGCAGTGAAATCCACAATCATTTTATAGTTCTGTATTGTTGTATAATGTCAACAACTCTCTTGGTTGCACTTATATTTGGAATTTTTGGTAAGACAAAGTTTATTCTTAAATAAAACACCTGACATCTCAGTGAAATCTCCGGAGCTGTAAGTGCAACCTCTGAGCAATACAAATTTCCTCTGGGTACACATGTGCCACGGTCCATAAGGGACCTGAAGTGTTGAATATCTCTATTGTTCTTGCTCTTTCTCTCTCTGTGGCTCTCTATTTTTGTTTCCTCCTTTTTATTTCTTTATGCCGCTCTACACACTCTCCATAATTCTCATGACTCCTCATTACAAAGCTAAGGTGTCTGTCCCATGTGCGACAGAGTCTCATTTGTCCCCACCATGTGGTCTTCTGTTGTCAAAGTTATCAAGGATGCATCTCTAGCTGTGCCTTGCTGATTGCTCTGGTCCCTCTGCTTTCTGAGGAGCCGACAGGCCTTCAACAACATTTCTAATATTAGATATTTATCACAGATTGAAGCCAAGGACAGTAGTCTTGTGCTACACAAGAGCACAGAGGAGTAATTAATGTCAGATCAGTAAAAGAGATTAAATGTGTTATCATCATTGCTATTCTTCATGCTTGGAGTTAGTCGTTTGAACAAACCTGATAAACAATTTAATACGAATGAATGGCTCTTAATATGTCTGTCTGGACCAACACAAACATTAACATGCTGTCAGGGTTTTTTTTCTTTTCTTTTTTTTTTGTCAAGGTCCCTTTTGAGCATTCTCTTGACAGTAAGTACCTTTGGACCTACAACTAACTGTCATTAGAGTATTATTAGAATGTCTGCCAATTCTTTCTTGTGATTTATTGGGATTACACAATATATTAGCATTAAAGTAATAATTTTTCCTGTATACGTAACATTTTGTCAATGATTTTGCCAGTAGAGTAAGCAAAATAATCGTATTTCAAACAGAAAACATCTTATTGGTAGATTATTTTGCTTGTTTCAAGCTAAAACTTACTTAATTTCCAATAGAAACAATTCTATAATATTTACTTGTCTTAGGTAGTTTTGCTAAATACAAGACAAAAAAGACTAGAATAGCATTTTTTGCAGTCTATACAAGCTAGCAATACAATTTTTACTCAGAAATGCATAAAATAGTTATTTTACTTAAAAATTCAGTTTTGTGCTGTAAGTGGCACAGCAATTTTAAACTTCACCTTTTAAGGCATATCTATAAAACGTTTTATGAAATGTTGCAGATAGTCAGGTTAACAATTTCACCCCTACTGTGTATAAATATGTTGTGTTCTCTGTGTGTGGCACCAACGAAAGCCTTAAAAGCATGCAGAAATATGAACTCCTCCTTTTTCAAATTCACGGCCGGACACAGACTTCTCAGTCACTGCTTAGAGATGGAATTATACGTGACAGTTCTGAAGGGAAGTGCAGGCTCTGGACTGCAGGTACTGAACTCAGATCAGTCGTAGTGTCAGAAATGCTTTATATGAGAGTGACAGAGATGCAGCGAGAGATGGATTGTGCTCTACGGATACACGAGAAGAGCATCTCTAAGCACTTTCAAGATAGATATGAAGCGAAAAAGCCATCTCATGTATAATTGCATCCGTGGATGTAATTGCAAATGGCTTAATTTATCTTACAAGTCTACACGTGCGCAGTCACTCATAGTAGGCTTTTAAGAGACCTGTATGTGCCCTCTGCTAAAAAAAATCGAGGCTGGAAGCCATCAAAATCCCTACCGAAGTCTTGATAGGCTCAGGCGTTCCAGGGGGATAGCCAATCCACCAGCCCTTTCCTCTCACATCAAGAGACTTGTGCCTTTAAAATTCTTTCAAAAACATTCTCTGCAGCACAGTCTAGTTACCGCCTTCCCTTCTTCTTCTCTCCCCCTTCCTTCGTTCAGCTTCCCGTCTGTTGCATCCTCTGCGATGATTGACTCTCTTGAGGAAGGGGAAGGCTGTGTCCGGGCTCACATTTCCAGCCCTTTGTCCAACACAAAAGCATCTTTGTCGAGAGAGCTCAGCCCCGGGCGCACCAGCGGTTCGAAGGGAGCCTTAGAGAGGGAATATTTTTCACCGTTATTTCATGTTTAATTCAGGTCGCGTCCGATTTCAGCTGCACAGAAATGAGCGTGGATTTGCCTTTTTTCTATCATAACATTACATGTAGTAATTGCATATCATCATTTATTCGCCATTGATGAATTTGTCCCAAACACTTTATGGAATTATATACATCGAGTACAGAGAAAGCTGTTTCAATTCTCAAGCAGGGATTTTTTTTTTGTGTGTGTTATAACAAGTGACGATCTGGCACAGATTTGTTTGCTTTAATGTTTTTCATGCCTCCGTTGCAGTTGCTATCATTCGCAGAAAGTGATTCATGCGTAGCATTTGGTAGTTGATCCATGTATTTATCCACTGAGCTACAGAATCCCGGGACAGATAGCGACAGATGTAGGAATAAAGTTATTAAATAAAATGTCACAAGTTCAATTGAGGACTTTAATTGGTCATCGAGAATGATTGCAAATCACTCTGAGTTTTATATGGAAAAATAACTTGCAGTTGAAATGTTCTAATATCATTGTTTGCATGTCAATTTAGACTTTCAGTACAGACTTTATTACAGACCTAATCACTGCATCCTTATATTATATGGCCCGTTTTTTTTGCATATTTATGAACAAACTAATTAATATTCATACACGGAGTTCATGATGCAACAAGATTGCTTATCTAAGATAGATATCTAAATGCTTCTTGAGAGCTGTCAGTGTGTGAATATATGATGTGTCTACCAAGAATCAAGCACCACTTCTTCACTCCAGGAGTCTGTCTAATAGATCCGCAATCTGTAATGAACCCTTTATATATATATATATATATATATATATATATATATATATATATATATATATATATATATATATATTCCTGTTGAAATCAGAAATCTTGTAATTGACATGTTGACATTCCTTGCATTTAAATTAGCACGCTTACTAAAGAAGGGTGTTAGATGGAATTTCCATTAGCCGTGTCACTGGATGTGTCATGCACTCGCGATGGTCAATGTTAGTGCGGTTTCACAAAAACAGCTACACTAATTATGGTGAGTTCCTCATTAGGCTGAAGTAAATTCGTCAAGTGGTTGCACTTGATTTCCACTTCACCTTAGACCTGCTAGCTAACAGAAAATGTCACACTTTATTTTCTTATTTATGCAAAGAGAATAAATTGATTTGTTCTAAAATGAAATTTTTTGTAGGCTTATGCGCACATTTATTTATTATGCTCTTATAATGTTAATTGAATTGACGTGACAATCGCGCATTTTTGCATTGCAAAAATACTGATGTTCCCCTGAACCTACCCCCGTCTGCTATTGGTTGGGTAAACTATAGCCCCGCCTCATTTTCACCACATTGGTTGAGCCAATGTTTCTGGTGCACTGGTCAGGATCATCACGTTGTTTATAGTTCAGTTCAGTTCTAGTGTGCTGTATTGCATTGACAAAAAAAAAAAAATATATAGATGTGTATTGTCAATGCAAATTAAAATAGAGCAATTATGTATTAAAGTGCCCCATTAGGCGTTATGAAAGGTTCATATTTTGGTTTTGGGAATCCAAAACAACAGGTCGACTGAAAGAAAGGTCTAAAAACATGAATTTTTCTTATAATATGCATTTATTTTTACCTTATTTGTTCAACGACTATTCTTTCATTGAGTAATTTTTAATACCCTTACAGTGATTGGTCGATTTAATTTAAGTGAGTGTTTGTGAGTGTTTGTGAGCTTTTGATGACTTTCTTTTGGCAATAATAACTGAGCACTTTCAGATTTAAAAATCTTTTCATTCATAAAGTTAATTTTCAAAAAAACATAAAACATCCATACTAGGGGCCATACTATTATTATAGTAATAATTAATAAAGTGTTAAAGAGCCCCTATTATGGATTTTTAATGATAAATAATAAAATTAATTATTAATGTAGGTAATTATATAAACGAAAAGTAAAAAAATTAAATAGGATTAGATGGATTAGAAAGTTTAGACAGATTTACAGAAGCAAAACGTACCTCTAAGTAATATAATAGATTAATATGGTGCAATATAATCTACATTTGATGGAAACTTTATCAGATCATGAAGATTTTTATTAATTATTTATTTAATTTATTATATTTTCTATCTGTATAGGATGAAGTAATTTAAGATGCAAAATGTCACACTTTAAGACCTTTATTGAACCAATATTTGTTATGATGCTTTATGAAAGCAATATTAGTTATGATGCTTCATGTACCTTAAGTAATATTTGTTATGATGTTATGAATTCATATATATATATCAGCTTTGTTTTGGAGCTGTTTTTAATTCTCAGTGTCAATAAATGGCCTGGGGATAGAGAACTTTGAACTTTCAAAGATTGTTTGTTTTTACAAAACTCTTTTATTTCCTAAGATGAAGAAAAATTTGATTTTCCTTTTTTTTTTGGCACATGACCTCTTTAAAATTGAAACCCAAAATTGCCTTTTTACACAAAGTTCTTTAGGGAAAGAGGCATTAGAGGAAGCACCTTAGCAAGGTTTAAATCATATCGCTATCAGTTTGTAGCACTAAATGAGGAGAGGTATCATATCGCTCAAAAGTGAAATATGGAGTTCCTCAAGGCTCAGTGCTAGGACCGTTACTTTTCAACCTATACGTGTTACCTCTGGGAGACATTATCAGGAGACATGGTGTTAGCTTTCACTGCTATGGTGATGATACTCAGCTCTATATTTCAGCGCAGCCTGGTGATACACACCAAATTGAAAATCTAACAGAATGCATAGTCGATATAAAAAACTAGATGATAAATAACTTCTTAATGCTAAATTCTGAAAAAACGGAGGTGCTAATAATCGGACCTAAAAACCCCACATATAATAATCTAGAACACAGTCTAACACTTGATGGCTGCTCTGTTAATTCTTCATCATTAATTAGGAACATTGGTGTGCTGCTTTACAGCAATCTTTCCTTCTAGTTTCTAGCATCTGTAAAACTGTGTTTTTTCCATCTTAAAAATATATCTAAATTACGACCTATGCTTTCGACCTCTAATGCAGAAATATTAATTCATGCGTTTATGACCTCGAGGTTAGATTATTTTAATGCTTTATTGGGTGGTTGTTCTGCACGCTTAATAAACAAACTTCAGCTTGTTCAAAACGCAGCAGCTAGAGTCCTTACTAGAACTATAATCATATTAGCCCGGTTCTGTCAACACTGCACTGGCTCCCTAACTCTGTTCGGGAAGCAGACACACTCTGCCAGTTTAAATCTAGATTAAAGACACATCTTTTTAACCTAGCCTACACATAACACACTAACACACTTTTATTATTAAAATTCGTTAAAGGATTTTTAGGCTGCATTACTTAGATTTGCTGGAACCGGGAACTACTCCTAAAATACAATGTACTTGTGACATCGTAAAAAGAATGGCATCTACGCTAATATTAGTTCTGTTTCTTTCTTAATCTGTTTTCACGATTTGTACCCAGACTAGATGGTGGATCAGCACCCAGAAATTATGTTCATCAGAGACCAGAACACTTAGATGCGCTCTGTGGACCAATTACCAGATCCTGATGCACACACACACATACACATACACACACACATACATATACACACACACATACACATACACATACACACATACACATACACGCACACATACTCACACTCACACTCACACTAAGTCATTTACACTATCTGACACAGCTGCATTTAAAATTGAACTGGAAGTTAAGTGCTGGGCGTCCGGTCAGAGGAGAACTGGCCCCAACTGAGTCTGGTTTCTCCCAAGGTTTTTTTTTTCTCCATTCTGTATGGATGGGGTTTTGTTTCCTTGCCGCTGTCGCCTCTGGCTTGCTTTGTTGGGGACACTTAACTTCTAGTGATTATCGTCGAATTGATTACAGAGACCGTCTCTGCATTTAATAAGAAATTGTTCAATCTCGTCATAATACATCCCTGTCAGTGTATTCTTCTACCTTATACTGTACAGTGCTTTGATGCAACCTGTGTTGTTAAAAGCGATATATAAATAAAAATGATTGATTGATGATTGAAAGATAATCAACTGTATCTAGCGAGTGAAGTGCATTTTTCTGACAAATATTGTTTGATGGCATTGTTTTGCAGATTCTATCGATGACTGTCCTAGTAACTGTTTTGGAAATGGAGATTGTGTGGCCGGAAACTGCCACTGTTTTCCCGGCTTCAGAGGACCCGACTGCAGTAGGGGTGAGATTTCTGTTTTTCCTACTCCTCCATTAACCTCCATTTCTTTCCTTATTACTTTCAGTCTTTCATCCCTGCAGTATTTTTTTTTTTTTCGCTTTCTCGTTCACTCAAACATTTCCCCCTCCATAAATAGTCTAAGCGTTGTTTTCAACACTGTAATCAAATCACTTTAGTAATAAATATAATTATGTGGGTCGATTTTGTATAAAAGTGTGAATATTAATAAGTAAAGGACTGTATGTATTAGTGTATGTATTACAAAATGTATGTATTAGTATTTACATTATATTTATGTAGTAGTTGTAGCTTGTTTTTCACAGGCATCGAGATAACCATTTCTCTTGTGCCCTGTCACTTTAAAATCGATTTCCACATTAGAATTCAGTCGCTCTTTCCTGTTTGCATGTTTGCAGTGTATTCTGGTCTCTTTCAGAAATCCCTTGTTCATACACAAAACTTCTAGATCGATATGGTCTCACTCACTTTTACCACTGTAACTTTTGCTGCAGTGGTCATATTGATTTTTACACAGACACGAGTTGCCATCTTCTTACAAGAGTCCAGCAGACCAGCACAAACTTTTTTTTTTTTTTTTTTTTTTTTTTTTTTTGAAGTTACATTTGGCAGACCTTTTAATATTTAGCATGTACTCTTTCCAGCGTCCTGTCCAGTGCTTTGCAGTGGGAACGGTCAGTATCTCAAAGGCCGCTGCATGTGTCACAGCGGATGGAAAGGATCCGAATGCGATGTTCCCACCAACCAGTGCATCGACATTACCTGCAGCGGACATGGCACATGCATTGTGGGAACTTGCATCTGTAATCCTGGCTACAAAGGGGAGAACTGCGAAGAAGGTAAATGTAGTAAAAAAATTAACACAAAATAAAAATAAACTACAGATCACTTTATATTTTATACTTTTTAGCATGCATATTACTAGAATATTAGCCATTTATTAGTGCTATTTAATCACATATTAATGCCTTAATATACAAGACCTTATTCTAGATTTCTAATAATTTAAAATAACTGTTTTTATTTTGATTCATTTTAAAATTTGATTTATTCCCCTAATGTTAAAGCTAAATTTTCAGCATCATACTCCAGTTTTCAGTGTCATTCCAATGAGAAGATTTGCTGAATTTGTTTTTATTGCTTAATATTTTTGTGAAAACTATAATTAGTTTTTTTCTTTGATGAAGGATTTTTTTGATGAATAGAATATTCAAAAGGAGAGCATTTATTTGAAATGGAAATCTTTTATAACATTATAAATGTTTTTACTGTCACTTAAACGTTTGATAAATTTAGTGTGTGCTTTCTAAATAAAAGTATTACATTTTTCTTTTCTTTTTTTTTTTATCTTACTTACTCTAAACCTTTCCATAGTGACGTATCACAGTTTTCCCAAAATATTAAACTGTTTTCAACATAGTAATAATATAATAATAAATAATTATTCCAAACCTTCCAAAATTTAATTATTCCAAACTTGAGCAGTAGTGAAATTTGTCTCTCTTTCTTTTTTTCTTTTTTTTTTTTTTTGCTAGTTTACTCCTAAAATTGGGTACTAAATAAACAATAATGAATATATGTGTAACTTCCCCTCTCTCTAACTATTATACCACCATAGAACGTTTGTTGTAAGGATGTTTGCGCTAATTTTGACTCTGTTGCCCCTTTTATCAAGGAAGAAAAATCTACATTTTCCCATACTGAATTGCACAGAAATGGAGAGAGAAAAGGCCCTTCCTGGCCTTTTTTTAAGTATGCATATGTACCCTTCTGAATATTTAAGGTGGGCGTACATGACCTTCGAGTTTGTAGCGGGCCCATAAGTATCCGACTCGTCTCGTTACGCCTAGAAAGTCTCCCCGCTCCTTTACATGCATTATGGATACTTCTGAGAGTCCAAAGCAATCCATTAAGAGATGAACAATTCTTTTGTGTCAAGATCTAATAAGTTGAATTTGCTCTGAGAAGTCTGAACCGAGACTACAGCGGCCCAACAAGAGGGGCGACCTAGACTTAAAGAGATAAGATTAAAGTAGCCATTGTGTTTGGCAGTTTTTGAAGGCTCTCATTTCAAGATGAAAAATGATCTAGCCGATTTTGACAAATGGTATGTTCTGACTCCATTGACCCCTGGCAATTCTATTTCGGGTCTCACCGTTGGCCGTTTGGAGGAAGAGAATGCCGACGCTGGCCCTTTAACGGTTCTACCTTTCTTCGCCGCGACCTTCAGGCGGTGATGATTAATTGCCAGGAGAGAGGCTCTTGTCATTTAGCCTATGATCTCTGTGCCTTGTGCCCAAACCATCTGCTAAGAGACCTGAACTCCAGCTTATCTATAGGAGCGGCCTCTCCACCCATTTGTGTCACGGTAAAGGGAGTCTGCAGTGTAGCGACCCCATCCCTCCTTTCCCATCATGTCCCAGCTGGCCTCATGTTAGCCATCTGTGAGGGCACATTCTTGGTTCATACCTTCCTTTTCTAATAGATATACACTACTGTTACGAAGTTTGGAGTCAGTACGTTTTTTTTTTTTTTTTCTTAGAACAAAAGTGGCATGTTTTTCACGTGTATGCTGTTCTACTTAAAATAATCTTTGCAAAAATAAAATATATATGCAGTTGTTTCACTATTAAATTTTTTTTTTTTTTTTTGCAACAATGAAAATGGAAAAAAAAAACTTAAGCAGCAAATCAGCATAATAAAATAAATTCTGAATGATAATGTGATCATGCAGAAAATTCAGTTTTGCATCATATGAATAAGTTATTTAAATAAATAATAAATTGGAAACAGTTTGCAATATTTTTCACAATGTTACTGTTTTTTCCGTACTATTTATCAAATCAATGCAGCCTTGGTGAGCATAAGCAAACATATAAAAACTTTTGACTTAACATATGTTGCATCATCATCTCCAAATTTAGTGATTTGAAGTTAATGAAATCAGTGTATTTACTCTATACATTACAAATGCAAAATTCTGAATTGAAGCACCATCTCCTTTCAGTTCATCTTTCGAATTTGGATAGGCCACACCCACGGAAATTAACCTGGAATTTAAAAGGAAAGGAAAGAGGAAATGGATTTAGTCATTAATGAATTCTACAATTCATTCATTAATGCATTCTATGAGATTGGTGAAAAAGCCCTGAAAGAAATGTATATATATATATATATATATATATATATATATATATATATATATATATATATATATATACACATATATATATATATACACACAGAGTTTCGGGCTTTTTGTATTTATCAAGATGTATGTATTTATCAAGGTATAGTATACAGTGATGATACACTACAATGTTTCAGATCATCAAACTATTATAAATATTAATCAAAGATATCAACAATCGGTTTTTAAATGAAGGTTTTTATTATGAAGTCAAAACAAAATTCAAACCCGGATCCTCAAAAGCTATACATCAGGGTGAGATCCAAAGAAAGAATGAACGTGAGATCAGTCAGTCTGGAAAAGGTTAAAAAGCCATTTCTAGAGCTTTGGGACTCCAGCGAACCACAGTGAAAGCATAGATGAAAACATGGAACAGTGGTGAACCTTACCAGGAGTGGCAAATTACTCCAAGAGCGCAGCGACGACTCATCCAAGAGGTCACAAAAAAATAACAACATCCAAAGAACGTCAGGCCTCACTTGCTTCAGTTAAGGTTAGTGTTCATGACACGACCATAAGAAAGTTCCAAGATGAAAACAGCAGCTGAGCAAAAAGAACATAAAGTCTCATCTCTCAGTTTTGCTAAAAAACATCTTTTGGGAAAATACTCTGTGGACTGGTGAGACAAAAGTTCTGTTAAAAGTAACAGAGCATAATAGCAACAGTAAAAATATGATGGTTATAGTGTGATGGTCTGGGGCTTCAGGACCTGGAAGACTTGCTGTGATAAATGGAATCATGAATTCTGCTGTCTACCAGAAAATCCTGAAGGACAGTGTCCTGCCATCTGTTTGTGACCTCAAGTTAAAGCGAACTTGGGTTCTGCAGCAGTGATCCAAAACACACCACAAGTCCACTTCTGAATGGCTGAAGAAAAACAAAATGAAGACTTTGGAGTGGCCTAGTCCTGACCTGAATCCTACTGAGATGTGGCGAATTACAATTCTGCAAAGATGAGCGGGCCAAAATCCCTCCAAAGCGTTGTAACAGACTCATTGCAAGTTATCACAAACGCTCGATTGCAGTTTGGCCCGACCAGTTATTAATTTTAGGGGACAAGCACTTTTTCACACAGGGCAATGTGGGTTCGGATTTTGTTTTCCTTTCATAATAAAAACCTTCATTTAAAAATAGCATTTTGTGTTATCTAATGATTAATATTGACAATTTGTTTGATGATCTGAAACATTAAAGTGTGACTTTCAGTTTATTTTAAATTCAAATTGCTACATCAATTTAAGGTTTAACTGGAATTTAAAAGGAATTGTCAGATCATTTCCGATGGTGCACAACCCTTCCGCCTACGTTTTTCCGTAAATATCCTTTTACACATATATCACATTTGAAGTGGAAAGTTTTATTTTCACTCTAATCGTTTTTTTTTTTTTTTACGAACCTCCATCTTCAGAATATCTGTCTGAGGTGACTGATCCATAGTACATTCTTCAGAGAGGATTAGAAATGAATTTAAGGGTAACGTGGGTACAGAAAGCTGAGCTTTTTGCCATGGGCCATTGTAGGTGTCCTTGTTTGCATTCTGTCACGCTTGGTTTTGGGTTCACAGTAAGTGGGGGGACCACATCCAGCATCGCTTTTCAATTTAGCAGAACATGCTCCGACCGCGCCAGTCTTTTTCCTTCCCGGCGCTGGGAGGAAATCTCATTACCAGCAGCTGGAGGAGTCAGAGGGAGAGAGAGAGAGAGAGAGAAAGAAAGAGCAACACTCTTCCCACCTGCCAGTTTACTGCACGACAGCGAATGCGGCCATTTAATTTGACCGTTTGTAAATCCTGTTTCTCTCAGGGTTTCTGGAAGTGTCAGGCCTCCTCAGACTCGACTGGGCATGTGGCACGCTCTCCACTACAAGAGCTAAACCTCCAGAGTCGTCGTCGTCTTTTTTTTTTTTTGTGGCCTGGGATGGATGACTAAGGCTTGAGTCATACTTTGAAAGGAAGAGGAACAGCAGGGGACTCTGAGTTATGGCAGTTTAATGTGAATACATGCATCTGTTCAAGTTTGATCTAGTGCGCTTGTCTTTGATGATGAGTTTGGTCTGATGGGAAATAGCTTCGCTGGTGTATTTTTTTACTTTGAGTTCTGCTTCTGATTTATCTTTTGATGTGAAAATGAGTCATTTAATACCTGCGTTATGTGTTTTCTCATTTGCAGTGGACTGCCTGGACCCGACCTGCTCAGGAGAGGTGTCTGTGTACGTGGAGAATGCCATTGTTTTGTAGGTTGGGGAGGTCCTGGATGCGAGAGTCCACGTGCTTCCTGCATGGAGCAGTGCTCTGGACACGGGACCTTTTTGGCTGATACTAACACCTGTAACTGTGACCCCAACTGGACCGGTCATGACTGCTCCACAGGTCAGTACAGTGATGCAGTGATGTCTTTTGCAATGATGTGTACCCTATTGCAGCCTTGTAACAGTACATAACAGTAACCTTATAATACTATTTTTTATTCAATTTGTTTGTTTGGTGATTTCACTGAACACAAATAAAATGTTAATTTATTTTTATTTTTAATTTAGTATTTTATTTATATTCAATTATATTATTATTGTTTTTATTTTAATATTTTCAGTTTTAATTTTAATTTTATTAGAAGTTTTAATTTTGTTATGTGCTTTTGTTATTTTTTAATTTTTTGTTTTAATATTTCTATTTAGAATTATTATTTTTTTGGTTAATTTCATGTTGTTTTGTTTTGCCTCTATACATTTCATTTCATCTCGCTTCGTTTCATTTTGTTTCATTTATTACCTGACTGTTAATGGGTAAAATCCACATTAAAAGACCCACGCTGCTTTTTTCACTTTTTAAATTCTTTTTGGACATCAGATTATGTAAAATTCAATTCAAGCTGACCTTTACCTACATTTACAGCAGTAAGTAAAATCTATGGGCACAGAAGTAAGAAAACTTTTGAACAATAAATGAATTACAACATAAATTAATTTATAATGGTTAATACTGTTAAAAATATGTCTTATATGAATGTTTAAAACAAATATTTATACCGAGATTTTCAAATATTGTATGTTTTTTACATAGGACAATTACTAATCGTAAAAGTATCTTACCCTGTACAAATACCCGCTTGATCTGATCATATTGCCTATCCGTGTCTCAGAGCACAGTATGTGGTACGGTGTTAGCATCACACTGATCTGACGGGCAAATCTCACACCTGTGTTTTTAAATTTCTCTTTGCGAGTGGTTCATCATATATTTATGCGTGCCTGTGCATGAACTGATTCATGTTAAAATCTCGTAAAAACCTAAATGAACCCTGATGCAGCTGATCTTTGCTAATCTCCACGCCACCTGTTGCCATGACAGCGGTGGCTACAGGTGTCAGGGTGTAATTTCATGCTCCACCTAATTTACCTCAATGTTCTCAGCTTGTGTGATTGAGAAAATTCAGCAAAAAACAATCCATGCACAGCGCTTCAGTAAACATTTAGTCTTTGGCCTAAAACGGGTAGGTTAAGCTGAAACGTAAAAACCCTTCAAAGGCATTTTTTTTCCTCCTGAATTAAACAAACTTGCTTGATAAAGTCAGCATCGTACCATTTCCAGTTCTTTTTTCTCATCAAGAATAGGCAGTTTGGTCAAATTCTCCATGGTTTCAGAACAATTTAGTCCTCTCTTCTCGACCCCTCTCTCGGTCATGCCTGACCACCTTTTCATGGAGACTTTTCCACATTTAAGCTGTTTCGGTCACGCTAGTTAGACCTCCGTCAGGAGGTGGGGGTGAAGAGGCAGCGTTTGATGCAGCAAAAGTGGTTTGGCACTTCACGGATTCTTTTAAACAGCAACCTGTGGATAGTTTGCTTTGATTTTGACTCAAGCACACTCTTGACTTCTTACAGTAGACACAGGTCTCACACTTGTTGTAAGTGTTATTCAACATCTGTGTTTTAAAAATGTATAATAAAGATCAGAAATGTGGACATGCTCACTACTTTTACTTTTAGTTAAATTTAGTAATTCAGTTCATGTTTTTGCATCATTGATATTTATCATAATAACCTTGGATCAAACACTCAAATTTTATATATGCTTGGTAAATAAGAGGCTCATTATTTTTAGGTCGAGTTTCGTTTTGTTTTGTTTTTTTTCTTTCTCTCCCATCCTAAAACACAAGAAAGAAAACCAAACGCTATTTTACTAAAACGCTTTGGAAGACAAGGACATTTATTATTGAAATGCCTCCAGAAGCGCTCAAAGCATGATGCAGTATCGTTATTTTGGTCGCTGCTATTGTAAACACCACGAAGCTTAGGAGATCAGAGAACTGATGGGAATTCAGCTTCAGCTAACTTTTGAAACACAACTATGAATTTCGCTTTAATGCCAAGCAGGCAGACTTGACCTATTAGGTAATCTGATGGCTTTGCTGGAAATAGCCATTTAAAGCCTGGCTTCTCAAGCGAATGATGCAGCATGACTAAATTATTACGAGACTTGTACTCTCCTCTGCTTGCCTCTGCTTTAACTCTTCGATCTGGATTGTAAACACGATAAAAATAAAACACCTAGAAAATGTAACGCATGTATTGTCATCGAGACAACATGAAGAAATATTCATGAAAACAATATGCTTTGATCAATTACTTAAATGTATTATTTTACTTTCGCTTCATTCAGTTGGACATTATTGTATCGAATTAATTGTAAAAAGAGAAAACATAAATAGATAAAACAGTAAAATAAAATCAATTTAAATATATTTATTTGGTAACTATTTAACACTGACAAACGTGCGATGTTAGTAATAAACTGAAAAAATGTGAGTTTTAATAAAATGAAATAAATACAGTATATTTTACCTCCAGTGGCAAAATTCTAGCAACCATTTAACACTAAAAAACATTTAATGTATTGTTACCGATAAATTTGAGCTTTGATAAAATATCAAATCAAAATAAAATATCAAATAAAATTATTAAAACTGTCAAATAGTTTTCTGCAAATCCTACACGGAGATAAAACCTCCTGAGATGAAGTCCCTTCCTCCTCTCTCTCTGCCTCTTCCCTTTTTTCCTTCTTTTTGACTCCTTCTCTCGGTCAGTGTTTTTAATTGAATAAGAAAGCTTTCAGCTCTAGTATGTGGGCAGGCGGGCAGCTCCACCACGTTCTGAAACGAGCTGCTGCAAACAATCAAGATCTGCATCAATTAGTTCTCCTCCTCCATTAAAGGACGCAAGCAGGAGTTACCCAATTATTGTACAACGTTAGTAGCGTTTTTTTGCCCTGCAGTGAAGCATTGTGGGAACGATTCACAGATGGTATCATCCTGTCATTTGGCTGCTGTGTTACCTTTATGAGAATCGCTTTAAGGAAAATTAAGCATTTACGTTATGAGAAAATGATATTCGTATAATCAAGCGTGTTTGTGTGTGTGTGTATGAACATAATTGATAGAGCGAGGGCAAAATACTAAGCAAATTGAGGAGGGACAATAAAGAAGAGCTAGAACGAGAGGAAATGAGCAACTGTGTGTCTCCTTGACAACTTTAAGCAGCTCTGAATGAAATGCCATTAGGATGCCTCTAATTGAAATGTTGCATGTGAAATTAAGGGCATTTACATAATTTAACAAAGGCCCAGTGCTGTAATTAGCATGAGGAAGGATTTTTTTCCCTTCAAGCTTTTAAATCTGGTAATGCCATGTTATGGTTTGTGCCTAAAAGACTAACTTAACTCTGTTTAATTTGTAACAATGACAAAACATGAACATAATTGACTCGTTAATGGGCTATAGGCAACCTTTTTCCAACTCCCTTCTGCGTAGATTTGACAAATTAGGCACATAATCGCCATTCTGTGTTTTGAAGATGGCCCTTATTTTTTACATTATGTTAGATTACTTCAGATAAAGATACTTAAGATATTACACTACATTAACCGACAAAAGCATCCGCTGCAATAATTGTAATTATTAATGCCAAAAACGATGAATTGCGATTAATCGCATCCAAAGTAAATGTTTTGGATTACATAATATGAGTGTGTATCTATCTATCTATCTATCTATCTATCTATCTATCTATCTATCTATCTATCTATCTATCTATATATATATATATATATATATATATATATATATATATATATATATATATATATATATATAGATAGATAGATAGATATAGATAGATACACACACACACACACACACACTTTTTTTGGTTACGATAAACGCCTAAACACACACACACAATTTTATTTTACATTCACTTATGCACATAAAATAGAAGTAAATTAACAAACTTTAATTTGGGCCCAATTCTCTTTACTATTAATTTAGACTTTGCTTCAATAAACTCCTAATTTGCTGATAAGGGATCAGCATTAACATTTTCTTTAAAAGTAATGATTAAAAAAAATGTTATATAAAAAAGTCCTGCAAGATCATTAAGATCATAAAAGCTACAAGGATGGTAATTATTTAAAAGAAAAATGCTGTTTGTTCAGTCCAGTCCCTGCTTTCCAAAACGAACATTTCACTTGATGGTTTGTGCTTCATGCCGCACCTTCACCCTGTTTTTATGTTACCTTTTTATTATATCAAAATTTCAAACTCACTTGACAAAGTGTTAAGCGAATTAATTGTCACTGTCGGTTCACACAGCCAAAACCTTCCCAAAGCCCACGGAGAGTTTTATTTTTGAAATCCCGCGTGTTAGATTTAATTTGTGAACTAACTTTCAGTTATTGTCTCGCAGATCTTTCTTATAGAAACGCATTTTGTGTCGTGCTGCCTCAGCTTTCACCTCATTACTTATGCAGTAAAAGCGACTTAAATAATCCAGCGTGTGTCTCCATCTCTGTGGGAAGTCAAAATTGGATTTTGTTCTTTGACTTTACTTTTTTCTTCCGTTTTTTTTTTTTTTTTTTTTTTTGCCTGCCGCCTTCCACACAAAAGGAGGAATCCCCCCACCCCAAAAGAAAGGAAGAGACACAGCAGAAAATCTGCCCCGTTAAACCTCCCACAATCCCCGAACCCCTGCTTTGTAATGGTCTTATTAGATTTGTATTGTCCAAAGGGGATTGCCCCCTTTATGAGGTGCAGGAATTTCTTTTCACTACCCATCAGACAAGGTAGTGGAGCGTGGCCGTCCCATCACTGACAATAACTCCTGGATTTGCTTTCTCTTTTACCCCCCTGTCCCAACAACTATTCGCTAACACCCCTTCTCTCCCCGCGTCCCACAGAGTTGTGTGCAGCCGACTGTGGTGGACATGGCATCTGCGTGGCGGGCAGCTGCCGTTGCGACGAGGGCTGGATGGGTGCCGGGTGCGAACAACGGGCTTGTCACCCACGCTGCAGCGAGCACGGGACCTGCAAAGACGGGAAGTGTGAATGCAGCCCGGGATGGAACGGAGAACACTGCACTATAGGTAAGCTCTCGTTTGTGTGTCGGATGAGGGTGGGTCGACGGGGAGGGGGAGGTGTGAGAGAAGCATGCGTAATTGAATTTGTGCAACTCGGCATAGCATGAACAGGTTTGCTCAAGGATATGAGGCTTGTCTTCATGCATTTTAATGTGGGAATGCGCTAAGGTGTCTTTTCATTTCTGCTCATCATTTCCCTCCTTTCTTCTTCTCTCTGTCGTTCCTTTCGATTAGTTCATTTTAAAGCCAAACATTTGCACTGCACAAGCCGAGCAGTCACTGGAAAGACATTCTTTACGTTAGGAAATTAAACGGCGAAAAAGCGTTAAAACATTCATTATTTTTGCCGTTTTGTAAGTAAGGGATGCTGTCACACGCTCTCTCGAACGGTTTGTTGCTCTTATAAAATGCATGGTTCAATAAAATTCCATTTATTAACCCTCATAAATCATGTCTGATATGCAGATATGTAAATAATTAACATTTTTGGCATAAAATCCTGTTGTATACAAGTATACTCTTCAGGTCTTTTTGTTGTGAAATATTTACTCATTTTTATAATAGTTAACCCGAAAATATGTCAAGATGCACTGTTTATTAAGCCATTAGTATATCAAGTTATTTTAGTATAATTGTAAAAATATCCTTTTTCGGGTCTTTATGCTGTCCATTTAAAGCACGTTGTGCCTTGGTCAGATTTTAGGATATTTAAGTGTTAACCGAAAGCCACTAAATAGTATAGACAACAAAACAGCAGATGGATTCTTTCCCTGTCACCTCCAGAGCAGGAGGACTGTTGAACACAACACCTTTTTGGATAGCTTTGTAATGGAAATATGGGGTTGGTGTGGATTATTGAGCCCCTAATGAAGCTAAGCCAAACATAATGTTCTTATTTAACATGCACAACAGTGACCAGCAGTTCTCCCTGCCTGTTTACCTTGTACTAACTATTTGGAGACAAAATGGTTCACATGAATACATGGCCCTGGTGATTCCAAAATGTACCTATTACATGAAATACTACTAGTTTTATACACATAAAATCATTCTTTTTTTTATCAGTGTTTACAAAAATTATAGTCAAGAATCTTACCTTGTTAAGCTATTGTAAATATTTGGATTTATTTTAATGTGTATTTACAAAAAACTACCTATTTAGATTAGTGCTGTCAAACGATTAATCGCAATCAATCTCATCCAAATGTATATATTTTAAAAAATATGTTTATATATTACATATATTTATATATAAGATTAAATATAATAATAGAAATATATAAATATATTCTGTAAAATATAGAATATTCTATGCGTGTGTATTTATATATACATAAATAAACTCAGTACATGCATGCATAAATATACATAAATAAACCCAGTACACACACATATATTATGTAAACAAAAATCTTTATTGTTGATTTAATCAAGGTTCATCGTTTGACAGCACTCATTTAGACTAAATTTTGGTAACAGGTTGCAAAGAATCCATTATTTTTTCTTAAGGTTAATCATGTCCCTTTAATGACCATTTGTTGAGAAAGAAAAGTTAAATACTTCAAAGTATGTCAAAAACTATTTAAGAATTTCAGACCCAATTATTTGTTGAAAGTGCCACCTAACCCTAACCTGCCTCTTAATTCACAGAGCAATAATTTGGTTGATAACAGTGTTGCACCTATTCTTATTCGTAATTCTAAAATTTGATTGGTTGAGTGGAATGATGTTCTTGGAACATGAATAAGTCACAATATAGTTCTTGACTTTTGTTCTCGCCTAAAGAATATGAATGGACCAGTAAACAGTCTGTTAACCAGTGTTTGATCATTGTGTCTCTGTTCTACTCTTTGTCTCTCATCCTCTCTATCTTAACCTTATCCATTCATGGCATATCTGCTCTGTTAAAGGAACTAACATAGTGTAATCTGATATTGTATTTTATTTTCCAGCTGTAACAATTGAGTTTATCAGTCAGTGGCCCCAAAAACGAAACAGCTTCTCTTAAAACACCAGAGGTGAACAAAGCAAAGAAAGCAGTTTCTATTTTGATCGTATGAACTTTCCAGATCAGTTAATAGCAGAAATGACCAAGAGAGTTATTTATTTATTTTTCTGGGCCTGTGAACTAGCTTTCTGTCTTTTAATATTTTCTTGATGCAATATTGATGTTCTTCATACATGTACCATATAGTGAGATATAGCATCCCCCAGGGATCATATATTCTCATAAAGCGTTCGTCATTAAATGTGGTAAGTGTGACGGTTCATGATGTAATGTACAGAATGTTTGACAGATGATGTGTTTCTTAGAACGTGGTTGTCTCATCAGTGACATGCTCTTTTGACATAGGCTTATGTACACAGTGTTAAACTTGAAGGATATACTTTAGATTTTTTTTATATATATTTAGATTCAGATATTCTTCATAAAACCATAAATATCATTCTCCAACTCCCCCAGAGTTAATAAGTTGAGTTTTACCGTTTTTGAATCTATTCAGCATCAAAATTGAATCTATTCAATGATTTATGCTAAGATATGCTAAAAGTGCTGTCGCCAGACCCGGAGATTGGCTGAATGGATTAAAAAAAAATGCTAAACCTCATCTTATTAACTGGGGGAGTTGGAGAATGAGCCTATTTCCAAAAAGAAAAAAAAAGTGGAGTGTTCCTTTAAGCAATTGTAATACTTACATTCTATTCAGAATGTTAGAAATGTGTAACATAAGGCATTTATGAAGAGCTTTAAAATACAGGCTTCATAGAAAGTGTTGCCAAACCTGTAATACTTGTTCAGATAAACCGAGACTTCCCGCTACATCTGTTTTCATCTCTCTCTTTCTCTACCCTGTCACACCATACCTTTAACTTTCTCCCAGCCTGTGATGTGACGTGTTACTTTATGCATGTTATTGTCCTTGCTATAGCTTTTGCAGCCCCTGTGTTTTCGTAAACGTAGAAGTCTGGAGCAACCACCCATGCCTCTAGCTGTCTGTGTCTTGTCATGGAAGCAGCACTGTTCAAAACCTCCCTTATATGTCCTTGTCTTTTATCTCCCCCTAAAGCTCACTATCTGGATAAGGTAGTGAAAGGTATGGCACTCCTCCTGTCCTATCTTTTCTTCCTCTCATGTTCTGTCATCCATCATATTTCCATTAGCCCATCCTTCATAACGCTCATCCTGAAAGGGTTGCGCTTCTATTTCGTTCAGCCCATGCTTCATGCCACACTAACCACAGTCCTTGCCGCATCATGCTGCTGTTCTGCCACCACATCCAATGTGCTGCTCTGCCACCTTGCTACTTAGCACCTTCGTGCCCGCTGAGTGGGCGGCACAAGAGCCGGAGCGTCTCCTTAGCCGTCGTATCCCTGTTGTGGAACTCAAGGGGATGGATGGCCCACAGGATCCAAGGAGGGAGGGCTGGTGGAGGGTCATGGACCTTGCCAACCGGCGCAATGCATAATGGATGTTCAGTGCAGCTGTGTAGCGCTGCAAGAGGGGGTTCAGGAGGAGGGGTGGGGGTTCTGAGAGGTGCTGAAGCGGCAGCCTCTCTAATTAAAGCATGCTATGCACCGGTGATGCCAGGGCCCCCGAGCCGCCCACACCCCCTACCTGCTCCTTGTTTTTTTCCTTTCATGTCTCTGGTTTTCTTGCTCTGTGAGCCCACCCCTTCCCTCCCTTTCTTACCACATAGAGAGGCTGTGTGGCTAGCGTGAACGGCAGGGGTCGCGCGAGGTGGTTTGTGGCCCTCCGGAGCTGTTTCAGCCTGATGCACGGGTGCGCTCCACAGGGGCCTCTCTCTGAAAGGGCTGCCAATTAAGCTGAACTGCTGCCAGCAGAGTACAGATCTTTATTTATTTAGCTCTTTAATAAGCATTCAGAACAGACCATTCAGACGTCTAGCCGCTGCAGACTGTGCAGCTGTTTGTCTGTTTGGGTGTTTAAGGAAGAACCTGCTGTCTACTGGTCAGGCTCATGCTTTGCTTGTTAGCAAAGCATATAACTGTCACTGACTGCCTTGAAGCACAGAAAGATCGACCTTACACGATGTGAGGTCAGCTGGGGGCTGTGAATGCAAGCACAACCTTGAGTTTTGCGACCCTTTCTTTGCAACATCTATTGATGGTAGGGAAAAAGACAAGAAATTAGATCATCCAAAGGTCTTGTCCTTTAGTCATCCTCAAAGTACATGCTTTGTTGACATGGCATTGTGTAGACTTTTTAGTAGTACTCCAATGAGATGTCCAAAGCATCAAGGAAATGTAGGTCCTGCAAAAGAGACAGTGTGGGACATACTTTTGCTTCTAAAGGTCCACAGTTTGAAGAGTCTAGCTACAGCTCAATCAAGTACACCTGCCTGTAACTTTTGAGCAAGCGTATTCATCTTGATTACCTGCTGCTGTTAACAGAGATTGGAACTGAAAATAAGCAGGTTGGTGGTCTGTGCTTTCAAGAGCATGTTTAGACTGTATCATGCAAATAATCAAAATTGCTGTTTGGGATTCTTTATCCATGAGCAGTGGTCTCAAACTCAATTCCTGGAGGGCCACAGCTCTGCAGAGTTTAGATCCAACCAGCTCCAACTCACACATGCTTGTACAATTCTAGTAATCCTAAAAACCTTGATTAGTTAGATCAAGTGTGTTTGATTACGGTCGGAGCTATTGAGTTTGAGACTAATGCCCAAGAGTATCATAGCTCAGCATGCCAGAGCATGTGCTCTAACCACTACACTGCAGCTCCATTGCTCTTTCTTATATTTACATGGCATTGTGCTGATCTGTGCAGCTATATAATTATGTAAGTCAACGTTGCAGCCCACTTTCTTGATGGATTCTTCATTTAGGTGTAGACTTACATGCTACAGCAAAGATCAGCAATATATATTTTTTTCTTGTGTCAGATGGTGCTAAATGTGCTAACATATATCAGTTATTGAAGCACAGCTGTCTTGGAACATTGAGCATAGCATCATGATGCACAAAGCCTAGATGAAAACACTGCATGCCATTCCCCATTGAGCCATCTTTAGAAATGATCATGGCTTTTAGAGGCATCTCGGATTTCTTTCTTATCAGGCATCCACCACCTTTCTCTATACAAACTCCCACTCACTCTCTCTCCCTTCCTTTAGTCTCTATGATGTTCGAGCAGTGGCTGTGCTAACTGTCGCTGACAAAATAGGTCAGCTCAGACATCTTGGAGAGCGGCTCTTGGCTTGTGAAAAGCATGTCAGGATTTTACATTCGATGGCGCAGGGTTTCTCTTCTTTCGTCTATGTTTTCATCTTAGGAAATGGAATTGGACAGGTAGCTGATAAGTGGCAGTGAAGGGGAGGAGGAAACAGATGACAATGACAGACATTTTACACTGTCGTATGGAGTGTACCATGTCTGTAGGACCATGTGCCATCTGTGCTATCTACATCCTGTCAGCATTAACCTCCTGCTCAATCGCAGCCCTGTGAAATCCTATTTCCAAATGTGTCATGACATTCACGTTATAGAAATAAAACAGAATATGGTTTGTGTTGTATCTGGCACTTGCATAGTTTCCATGCTTAAAACTAGTCTACTGTCTAAAGCTAAGGTTGTTGGTTGATTATCCATATTGCTGTTTATCTAGTTGAGGTAATTGGTTTTTTTTTCCAGGTTAGATTTTGCCTCTAACTTTACTGTCTCATTGTCTTGCCTCTTTTTCTTGCTCTCTCTCTTTCTCTTTAGAGCTGAGTTCTGCATCTATTGTACAACACTAATGAGAATGTATTGATCTGGAGGAGCTCTGCAGTATGAGTCTGCCTCTATAGGATATAACGGCTTAAAAGGTGTATCAGTTAATCACCTGAAGTTATTACTGTTATTACTGAAGCACTCTTTTGACCTACAACCCGTCATTTTGACTTTTTCGTCTGGGATACAGACACTAGGCTTTGCAATGTCTTGTCTGTTATAGCGTAATGTTTGTTTTGGTGAAAAGTGCCCTCTGTAATGTGTACGCTTTGCTTTTGTGTGCACAGAGGGCTGTCCTGGTCTGTGCAATGGCAACGGCAGATGCACGCTGGGTAATAATGGCTGGTACTGCGTTTGTCAGCTGGGCTGGCGGGGAGCAGGCTGCGACACTTCAATGGAGACAGCCTGCAGTGACGGCAAGGACAATGACGGAGGTACAACACAAACAACATGCTACCTTGACATTTATTATGAAGATTTAACAGTCTTTGCTTGAGTCTCTTCTTTTCTCTTTCTATTGCTTACACTGGAGTTGTTTACAATGCCTGAGCTGTTGTCAGTTTGTCACTTAGAACACTAAGATCTAGAGTTTGCCTTAAGCACCTTCACTGAGCTACAAGCTGGCAGCTCTTTTATATAGCATTGGAAATGGTCAGACCTTCCCTGTGGGTCCACTTGTAGAAGAGTGAGTTGTTTTAGTCAAAATCATAGTTTCAAGTTCCCTAAGGTAAAAGAGAGACATACCAAGTCCATATCATCTCCGCTTCCCAGCAAGCAACAGCTTAGAACAGACCTCCTGCCAAGCCTCAAAATCAAAGGTAGCCTTGTCCTGTCACAAACCACACTGAGCATAAAACATCTTTGCACTGAAGAGCACACTCTTTGGGGAGATCACAAATCAATGTTCTGCTACAGATTCCAAAAACCTGGTTTTATACCTGATTAGCATTTTATGTAACTGCAAGCTTATTTGTGCTTTTATGACCTTCCTAAATAATCACAGATATTCACATGAAAACAGCAAAAAAGGTTTTGAGGTTTTGTGTCCAGATAAATGGAAATAATATGCAGACCAAACTAAAATTATGATAACGTGTAATATAGGAATCAGAAAGTGCTAGTACATATGCTAGTAGTTAAGCAGGCAATTGGTTGTACTGTTGGGGTGACTGAAACAAGCAGAGTTGAAGCTTCCACCAGGAGAGGTGTTATTTTTATAATTTGGCCCGTCTGGTCAGAGAGGTTCCTGAAAGTAGAGAGAGGAAGAGAGAGATATTAGAGAATAAGGGATGACCCACTTCAGTACATTAAAGGGTTCCTCTCAGCATGGCCTGAAGTCCTGAATTATTTCAGCTGAATTACAGGAGGGAAAGGCTGAGCCGCCTGTAAAGGTGTGGAAACTGTTGGAAAGGGGAAAACATGAAGGAAATAAGCCAGACTGGCTCTAACTTACTGCAATAATGCAGCTGTAGGGCACAGAAAGCCATCTAACAGAGGCAGTTATTTCTCAGAAGTTTACAAGATCCTGCTAACAGTTTGCCAATGTTCGTCTTGGGATGATGAAATCTTTTCCTCTCTGTTAAAGATACCAACCTAGGGGAATGACGTTAGCTTGGACAGAATAAGTATGTTGGAAGGTATCTGTGCTGCAGGTTCTGAACATTTCTGGTAACCAGGTCATACCTGATCTAAAACATTCTGATGCAAACTGATGCATTCCCTAATAAGGCGCTAAACCTATTTAACCCTACCAAAATATAATCTGTAAATGTGGTACCTTGTCTGTGGTGTTCTACAACCTTTGACTAACTTGAACAAGTTGTTCCACCTCAGAAAACCACCATCTGGTAGCCGATCTTTTAAACCACCTAAACTAGTTTTGTCCATTTAGAAATCATTTAAATCCAGCTTATAAACATAAGATAAAAATTGTAAGTAATTTTGTTAAAAAAAAAAAAAAACACTGATTTATTTTCTGACACTAAATTCCTATTATTAAAGACTAAACCTCTCTCTCTCTATTAGATGGGTTGATGGACTGCATGGACCCGGACTGCTGTTTGCAGACATCATGTCACACCACCTCGCTGTGTGTGGGCTCTCCTGATCCACTGGATATTATCCAGGAGACCCAGATCTCTTCCACTCTGAGCACCCTGCAGTCCTTCTACCAGCGTATCCGCTTCCTGGTGGGCCGGGACAGCACCCACGTCATCCCTGGTACCAACCCCTTTGATGGCATGTAAGTGTTTCTTATGTAATATTTGCAATTTTTGTGCAATTTTTGTGCAATTTCTTGCATTTTTAGTTTTTTTCCATACTTCTCCCAAATCCCAATCCACCATAGTGTATATTTAGATATTTAGATCAATCAGTAACTATAAGTAGATGCTGTCAATCCATCTACAGCTCTTGTTCCTGTAAACAAACAGGGCATGGGGCTCATCCCAAGGTGCCCCAAAGATGTTTGGTATGAGAGAACAGTGCTGTCACTGTGTGATCCCATGTGGCTTTTCATCTTTTGCCTCCATTTTGTGGCGTTCCCTTTTTATCTGTAAACAATACCTAGAGTGAACGCCACTTTTGCATTTGCATCCCACTCGTGCACTGGTCTCGTCCCTCTCTCTCCTCCTGTTCTCATTTGAAATGAGCACAAAAGACGCTACTAGAGACTTGGGAAAAAGTTGTGCTCCTTTGAAATGTCGTAGAGTATCCCCGCATTTCCTTTCATGAAAGTAGAACTGACATTTCAAAGGCAAAAATGAAAACGTAACAAGCAAATGAGCATCTTTTTGTGCTCTCCATAGAGAATGCCTCTAATGGTGTTGCCCAGGGTGCGTTGACGTTTTGATTCGTATCTCCATAAGGCATAATGTGCCAAAGAGGTCTTCGATTCAAAGCCTTCTGTTTTTAGACCTTGTTTTGTCTTGTTCATTTGGAAACTCAAGTGTGAGGGGTTTCGGATCAGTGAACAGTCCTTCCCTGAACTATAGTGAGTAGGGTATTGTTTTTACATCTCTTAAATGGCCATTTCCCACAGTTCAGCTCAAACTCTGGACCAAATGGCCTTTTGCTTTGCGTGACTGAGCCTCTGGCAAGTATGGACTCCTTTGTCTAATCTGCGCTGTCCTAATGAGACTCTGATCACTTCAAAGCTGTCCTGAGCTCTCATTCTTGCACTCATTTCAGTCCTATCTGCCAGACGTTCTCCCGCTGCATAAATCACTGCGCCCTCAATCAAGTTGTGTCCGATGTGCATAACCTCATGCAAAGATAAAACATTGGACTTTGTTTGATATTGCCTTTTGTGCACATGTCACCCGGTATTCATGAAATGCTTGTGATACCCTGTGACATTTTCCCAAGGTGACATTTTTGCAATGCTCGGTAGGGAGTCTCCTGATACCCTCTTCATTATTTCAAGATGGGAGTCTAGGCCTACCCTTCATCACCATCATCTCCCCAAAAAAAATAGTGACATAAATAAATAAAAGCGTTAGAAGTCGGCCAGCAGCCATGGATCGAGAGACCTCGATTCACCTAAAAATATCAGGCTGATATATTATTTATTACCTCTTAGTTCCTCCGCCCACTGACAGATATGAGAGAGGCTGACAGCAGCAGCCAGATGGACCTCTTAGACATATCCGCAGTTGGTCTAAAAGAGCCCCTTGCCATCAACTGATCAGGCCTCTTTATTGATTCCACAGCAAACCTGTGTATGCTCAGAGACATGTCGAAATGCACATCTAACATGTCCAACCACAAGAAAGTAACACAGCTGGGAATGATCAAAGTCACCCAACCCTGATTTGCAAGGCTCACCTGTCTGAAACTTTTCGCATGTTGTTCCAATGTGCTTTAACCTCTACAGCATGTGCTCTGTTTATCTGAACACCATGGATGGCACAAAAAAATAAATGTGCTTGCCTGGAGATGCACTTGGGTCAAGTTGTTTGCTTGCTGCATCTGAGTGTACTTAGCCCCTTTTACCATCATGTGGAGATGCCGAAGGGGGGCGGCCTGAGATGGCCCATTATTTCTCTCCATTTAGCCTATTTAGAACATGTTGCAGTTTCTGCGAAAGGGAAGAACTGCTGTACTAAGATATAATGAAAGAGAGGAAGCATATTTTTATGTTTATCCTCTCTTTAAAGTTTTCAAAAGTAATTAGTTGTGCTTGCTAAGGCTTCACGCTAACGAAGGCCTTAGATGAATTGACAGCATCCGCAGCTAAATTTAGGAACAGCGATGCTTTTATGCTGTTGCTAATGCTTAGCAATGCCCTGATAATAACCTTAGATTCAGCCTGTTTACATATGCTATCCTAATTAGCTTGTTAGCTTTACAGTGCTAAAGAAACTTGCTGCAAATTTTATTTGAGAATTCTGCTTTAACAGAGTTTGCAAACATTCATTTTACCCATCAACTATTTAGCAAAAAAAAATGCTGCTTAGCACTCCCAGAACCTGCCTCTCAGGACGGTTTAGCGTGTTTCCTTCATAGTTGTTTACTATGTCTCTTTTAATATCAAGTCAGACGTGGCCTACAATTTGCTTCTATTACGTGGTTGTCAGCACAGTACGGCACAAGGTGATATCTCTGTTATTTATAAACCATCTTCCCATTTTATCTGCCTTGTTTGAGAATAGGGTTTGCTGAATAAATGAACTTTAGGCTTTTTGTCTAGACCACTTCGGTGTTCTTCCTTCGTCTTCTTCGGATCCATTTAATGTCAATATTTAAATCATTTGTCGTGGAGTTGTTGAATCAGCTCTGCATATTTCTCTGTGGCTCAGAGCCGACAGTTCCACTCAGTGCACCTTGTGAAAACTTGCATCGCTGCCCCTTCTGAATGGGAATACTCTAAATCAAACTGTCACCTCGAGCAATGTTGTAGATAGACAAAAGCTTTACACATTATATCTCTCTCTTTTCTATCTTTCCACCCTTTTATTTAGTGATCTTTCTTTGTCACTTGTTCTGTCTCTATTTTCTATTCTACTTGAGTTCGCTCATGGTCTGATAATAGACATTGTGGTGGGGCTGTGCACTTGTGCGCTATCTCTACTAGCTT
Organism: Puntigrus tetrazona; assembly: GCF_018831695.1. NCBI lineage: Eukaryota > Metazoa > Chordata > Actinopteri > Cypriniformes > Cyprinidae > Puntigrus > Puntigrus tetrazona. The sequence goes on along the minus strand of NC_056713.1, from coordinate 306,306 downwards.
TGTTTACAGGGACGCAGAGCCGAGCCAAGGACTGCTGAAGGTGAGAGGCTGCTTAAATTAGCATAAAGTTAGCCTCCCTGGGACAGGGATATTGTTGGGTCTGTGATCTTGCCCGCAGTAAGGACAGGAAGGGCCAGCCACTTACACACCCGTGTTAATTGTTCCGCTACCTGGCAAATGTTTAATGGCTTCATAGAAACAGCCCCAATGTGTAAATTTTTCCTAGGAGCTTTTATCTTTAACCTAGCTGATGTGTGTAATTTTTAATATCATATTTTACCGTACAAGTCATTTCTTGTCTAATTTAAATTTCTGTCTTTCTGTTATATCAGATCAAATGATATACCTATTATTTAATCAAATGAATTAAAGATATTACATCATGTCGCAGGCAAAATGAATGAACTTACAAAAAACCTGACAGCTCTTATATTTGCGTAATGGTTTTAAAATATACTTATTTTTGTCCTATAATCTCCAGCCTGAACAGCATGAAACTTGATTAAAAATCTCTAACTCTATGAGTCAGAAGTCATGTCAAGCGGAGAGTTGTTTTGTACTTGTTGAGGATTTTAAGAATCTGTGTTTGACTTTTTCATATCGATCAGTAAGTCAGAGCTCCTGAGGCAGACTGATAACATCAGATAGAGGCAGTTTCAAGCCCAGATATCTGCTGTGACTGAAAGCACTCATACCTCCGCATTGTTCTCTCAAACAGCAGGAATGACACAAACACTGTCCCATTTTTTTGCTCTTATCTTTTGCTCTTCAGACAGGAAACCCCACTGAGGTTTCCTCAGAACTGTGGGATTCATTTAATTTATTATATGTGTTTACAAATAGCATCTGATGCTTTTCTACAGTGTGAAACAACATGACCCATTTTACTTAGTATGATTTTCATTTTTTAACCTCACAGTCATGCCTGTGTTATCCGGGGACAAGTAGTGACTTCAGATGGGACTCCGCTGGTCGGTGTAAATATCAGCTTCATTAACAAACCAGCCTATGGGTATACCATCACCAGACAGGACGGCAGGTAAGTCGTAGCATGGGATGAAATGATGTTTAAAGATCTGGGTTAGCAATTAAAATGGAAATATGTTGGAATTTTTTCACGTCATGATCATTATGCATGCACCTTTAGCCCACATCTGTGCACTTTTAACTGCTTTCTGTATGGCAGAATGTTCTATAATGTGCTGGAAATAAAACTGGATGACAATTTTATTCCCAGCACACCATTGCACATTTTGCCTGTTTGCTTGGATGGTGCTTTTTGTAGCCATAAACAATCTTCCATCTCCTGGCTCTATTTTTCCCTCTCTTTGCTCGTAAACACATGGTCTCTCTCTCACAACAGCCCATCAAGCACTGCAAAAAACAGACTCTGTACGGCATAAAATCACCAGTGCACCTGTTTGCTTCCTTAAAACTGGGGATGCTGTCTTAACTGATTTTGTTTGATTGCGGTGTGTTCTGTACTGGTGCCTTTGCTTTTTAAAGTACTTCTATCTCCACTTCCAAAGAAGTCCCTCTGCTTCTCTGCCAACCACTAGAATTGGGTTGACCAAGAAGCATGCAGTGGATATTTGTGTAATACAAAATTTTGCCTAAAGTCATACTCTAGAAATCCTAAAAGCCATCCATTATACATCTGCCTTGATGTATTGAGAGTCACTTACGCAACACTGATTTCCTGAAGGAGAGAGCAGAATGCTGTGGACATTGGAAAAAAAATATTTAGTGCACATTCAATTTTGTCATTTTCATTATCATTTATTGCATTTGAACTTCTGAAATAAGTGGATAGTAATGTTTAAAGGTACATGAACATTCAACTAAATTCGTTCATGCATAATGTATAAATGATGCTTCTGTCCTAGCGCGTTAAAAACATTAATAAAGAGCAGATAACATCATTACAAGAAAGTTTGCTGAATACTTTGAGAGAACCTTGTGTTCCTGCCATAAAAACTGAGATTGTTAGCTGTTGCTGGGACAGTGGTATCTAAAACTGGCACACACAAGTATGCTTGGGAGGATGCAATGGGGATGTTTGCCACAAATAAAAATTGTGGGAATGTTCACTGCAGGTAATTTTAACATCCTTTGTAAATATATGATCAGTCAAATAAGACTGGTATAACTACACAAGGAATTAACAAACAAGCAACAGTATAATTTATTAACACTTTTTTCTATGTGAATACATTTGTAATATATTTCCATACATACATTTCTAATATTTGTTAACATATTACATTTCTGTAAATATATTAGATTTCTATGCAAATATATTTTAAAACATTAAAATATTAAATTAAATAAACTTAAATATGTTTCATAGAACACATTTTATGTAAATGAATCAAATCTCCACACATGTAAATGTTTTCATTATTGAGATTATAATTTGTCCCTTCATAATAAATAGAATACAAATGAAATTTAGACACTAAAAAGCTCTGTAACAATTTAAATTGACTTATTTATATAAAAAAGTTAATTTGTAAACACCTGTTCAGCATGAACCAACAAAATTTTTATTTACAGACAGATGGTTTACAGTGCCTTGGAGATGTTCTTTGACAAGAGCTCCGCTCCAACTCTGCTGCATCAGCATGGAAAAATATAGGAAGTTAACAACGTAACTAATTTGTCTCAGAGACAAAAATATGTAGTATACATGTATATTTTACAAATAAACTACAGCAAAGGTGAAATTCCAAAGGGAAATAATGTACAGAACATACAAAAACAATATTTTTAGGTTTTTTAAGATGCATAATGGCATAGGTGAAATATATTCTGGAAAATGCATGAAGTTATTTAAGTTTTCGAGCTTTTAAGCTTTCTCAGATAACCTGTGTTTCCACATTTTTTTAAGGTTTTATGAGACTAATAAGTTAACAATTCTGGTTAGCTTATGTCCTGCAGGATAGATTAATAGGCTATGCTATGATATGTTTGAATGTTACGCATTTAACCGAACCACGCAGGATATTTGTTCTAATCTTATATCTGATTTAAATCATCTCTCCCTAACATTTTCGTCTCGTTTTTATTCGTTGACGAAAATGTTGTTGCAGTTTTTGTCAGTTAAAATTTGTACATTGATGTTACTTGTCCATAATGTCCGCCAGCGCTACAACTCAGACAAAATGCAGACGTCTGCCAGTGTCTGCCAGCAAACGTTAATAAGCGGACCAAATGCGGACGTCCGTCAGCAAACGTTGTAAAGCAGACCTAAGAGGACATTTGCGACATCTAGGAAACGATTAGCATGTATTACCCCTTGTGAAAATGTACCATGGTTTCACTAAAGAAAAACAGTAGTAACAATGTTTTTTGGCATATTAGTTACCATTTGTATAATTGCAGTTAGCAAAAATAGCATGGTTAAACTAGTGTAGCAAATCTATGGTTATTTTGAGGTTACATTTGAGGTCTTTTTTTGTGTGTTATTTGTAGTAAAATCATGGTTCATTTTATATAATACAAATGTTATTATAGTTACATTGTCTATATTAACAAATAACTAAAGTAAAGCTCCACTTGCTTTCAAAATCCAGTTGTTCAGAAGATTTTTAGGGAGTCAGTGTCAGAATGTGCTTGACCTAACAAATTTGTTTGTGAATTAACCATATATAGTGCTCAGGACCAGCAACCCTATTCTGCCGCTGTGTGAACAGCCTAAGTTCAGTTAAGAGGACTAAAAGTGGGTGGTTTCGACCTGTTTGGGGTCTAAGCCATCGATCTGGCTAACCCCTTCGGGTTAGCTTTGCGTCCCTCCAAAGTGTGCACTGAAAGGCTGAATGCACTAATAAAGTGTGTCACCCGTGCCTGAGGTTCTTGTGTGATTGATAACAGGCCTGTGAATCGCTCATCGATTGGCATGGCAGCCTTTAGGGCCGCGTGCGTGCCCGTGTAATGGTTATATGTGTGTGCGCGCGTATCTTTCATCGCATGTGACTGGCCAGCTAGCTTTTACTGCAGATTAGCGTCGACTCTATATGGCTGCATAAAAAACGCACACAGCCTCTCTCTCTCTCTCGCGGACGCTCCCCAACAAGCACGCTCTGTTCAAACTCCCACAGCGCACAGACAAATGCTCACATTTTAGCAAGGGCACAACAACAAGGGCAAAGCAGACCTTTGTTTATCAGCCGTGCCAATGAAAGCTCTGTGAATAGCCCTTTGGGATATGTAGTTGAATTAATGTTCAAGCAGCGTGAGGTGTGACTACAGATGCACGCCGCATCTATGCCAACCCCGAGAACAAAGAAACACAGTGCAGCGCATTCTGCGAGTCCACATATCACATATTGCTAATCGGCTGTTTGTGTTGTAGGCGTATTTGGCAGTAAAGTGCATTTGTGCTTTCATGTCTACCAGAGCGTGTTGTAAAGGTGTGTCTCCTCGTGATGATACACAAGAAAGCAGATCAGAGTAGCATTCCGGATTTGTACACAATCAGTCATCTCGCGAGCCGCATACACGATAGCCTGCATACGGTGTCCTGTTTCATTTCTTTTTAGAGGCGTCAACAACAGAGCTCTCTGATCAGAGCGACTCTATATGCAGAGCATGTGCCGCCATTGTAGCGTCGTTGTAAAGTTATGTTAGCGCAGACAGCTTCACACGCGCAGATCAATAATACTTTACCCTTCCCTTAAATGTCATTTCCCCTCTCACCTCCTTTATCAAAGCGCACCGTGCCACCGCACAACAAAGATCCTCAGCGGCGTACGCACAGCTACTGCAGCAGTAAGGAATCTCGCCAGTTTATTCCCCAATAGAGAATAACGACATCGCACACCACCCATTCATGCGGTTTTATTAATGCAAATTCAAAAGCACAGTGTATTAGTCTGAGCCAGCGGTTCATTGTATTCCAGTCACATTGTGGAGCTGCCAGATAAAAACCGTCCCAACTAACTGAAGCCGAGTCCTTTTTCAATTGAATCCTGTCATTTAGAGAAGCATAATGAATTACAACCTTTATTAAGTCTGGTTTTGATGGCAGTACAGAGTAACGGTGAATAATGTTGATTAAAATGTTAGTAAATGGCATTATGAGATAATGAAATGCCATTGTAATTTCATTGAATAGGAAATCAAAACACCATTTTCAAGGGTGTGCGATGGCTGGCATACTTTAGCAAATAAGTGTACTTAATGAATCAGATCCACACTCTATTAAATTCTAACATGCGTGTAAATGGGATAAATTCATCAGACAAGTAGTTGTGGAGAATTATGGTGTGATAAGTATAGAAACTTGATTCATGTTTATCTTGAAATAATAGTTCAACTGAAAGAGTAACATAATATTTTTGTAAGGTTAAAAACTGGGTTACTGTGACCAAAAAAAGTAAAAAACTAATGCTGTCGAGTGATTAATCATAATTAATTGCATCCAAAATAAAAGTTTTTGTTTACATAATGTGTATGTGTATATTTATTATAAAACATTAATACACACACTTTAATTTACTGTATATATTAAAGAAAAAGATTGCATTTATATGTTTTATATATTTGAGATATGAGATATACATGTAAATGCATGTATATATTTTCAAAATATATGCTGTTTGTGTGTGGCTTTAAATACGCTTAATAAATATACACACTCATATTATGTAAACAAAAGCTTGAATTTTGGATGCAATTAATCATAATTTTAACACTTTTTTTATTTTTACCATTTTTTAAATCATTTGAAATCGAAGAAGTCTGAAAATGCATTTGTTTTGTGTACTTTCCTGAAGCTCTGATTGTAGAGCATGACACTAGCGACATCAATATCATGGGTTAACTTGTAAAAATGTATATTACATTAAAAATTGTATATACATGTAAATAGCCTAAAATTGTAGTTGAGAAATTTACATTCAAAAGCATTTTGGGTCTGTGTAGCTGCCATTAATGATGATTAATATGCACATCAAATTAACCTCCAAAGATCATAATAGTAATAAAGTTTGAATGCACATTTAACAGCATATCAGATTGTTAAAAGAGTAGAATGGAAAGGAAGATTAATTTTAGGCTATAAGTTTTACTTAACAACGTGGATCATTAATGGATAGTTCATTGTAGGATTGAACCCAGATTTAATAACCTGCAAAGCTAACATTTCTAAAAAAAGATTACGCTATATTCTAACATTAGTGTAAATGAATGCTTCATGTCTCTTATTTCCTCAGCTTTGACCTGGTGAGTAACGGGGGTGTGGCTGTAGCCCTGAGGTTTGAGCGCGCTCCGTTCATCACCCAGGAGCACACCTTATGGTTGCCGTGGGGACGTTTCTTTGTCATGGACAGCATCGTGATGAGACACGAGGTCAATGACATCCCCAGCTGTGACCTGAGCAGCTTCACCCGTCCCATGCCCATTGTCCTGCCTGCCCCGCTGACGGCGTTCGCTGGGACCTGCGTCGAGAGGGGCAACATTGTTCCAGAGATTCAGGTGATATAGAGAGCTATAGAAAGGATGCGATAAATTTGTTACAATCCATATTGTATATGACTGCACAGTGGTTGTCCAATTTAATGCATCAAATTTTAACCAATCAAATTTCTAAATCTAAATCTAAATCCCTCCCCGTATAATTTGCCCCACTGAATGTTCTGGAAAATACAAGTTACGAAGTTAAAGTTGGCATGAAATGAAAATTTTAACTGCATGTTATTGATCTTACTATATGCGATTTATATATATGCATGCATTTATTTAATTTATTTCACCATTTTGAATTTATAATGATAGGACATGGATTCAAGCTTGGGATACATGTAGCACAATGTATTTTTTTGGTAACTACACTTAAATGACAGACTTCTAGAATGGTTTATTATTTTGGCCTCTTAAACACTTTTTCTAACAATGTGTTTCACTCAGATGTACGTCATAATATCTGTAGCTATTTCCATTTTATTGTGACTTTAATTACATTTTTGATACCATTTTGTGTATTTAAAATGGCTTGTTTTTGTTTTGCTCTATCCTAGTCTTCATTTTAACTTTTTAAGATTAATGTTTTTTTAACAGCCTGATTCTTGTTTAGTCTGACAGTTATAGACCTTTCAAAATTCTACGGCTGTCTCAGACAGATGAAAAAACGTGGTAATTTGCCACAATTGATCCCAGACTAGCGCTGCTTCGTAATGATGTTCTGATAGACAGCAGGGGCAGATATTGGGAAATGTACATCAGAAGGGAATGGAGGAGACTCTGTCTCGGGTGGCAGTCCTGTGATTTTTATCTCCTGTGTGTAATTGGGCAGAGATACACAGTCCAATTTACTACGCCAGACATTTTCTGAAGAACGATAATTACATTTAGACGAAAGCAGCATGGAAGCTTTTTGAGTCCGGCTCCTGGAGGCACTCCGCAGTCGATGTTGGGGGGAAAAAAAAAATCTGTGGTTTGGACTTGAGTGACTGTCATTCTGGTTTACGTTTTTTAATGTATGTTAGTGTGTCTATAGACAGATAGATACATTTTAATACACATATGTTGCATCGATAGCTCTACTTGTACCTGTGTGCCATCTTCCTAATTATTTTGTCGTCTTCTTTGGTTAGCAAGATAAATGAGTCAGCCTCACATGCATTGTGCTGTCTGGGCTATTAATATCAGCACAAATCTGTCCCATCCCAAATCTTCAGGCAGTTTATTCATGCACAGTTACATGTGCATCTACACACACCCACACACAGAGTTTTCACAGGTTTACAAACGGAAACGTCTATGGAGGAGCTTTTTCTTATCAGTGTTTATTGAGCGCAGTAACGATCGGTTGTGTTTATTGGTCAGCTTTGTGCTAGACTGCGATAAAGGAGCGATAGGCTGAGAGTTAATGAGAGCTCTGCAGTGAGCAATGAGAAACCTCTGAGCCACTAAGTCTCGAGCTGACTTCCTGTGCAGAAACAAAGGTGTTGTTAATGATGCCTGTGTGACCTAGACATATGCATTGCTTTTCACTGAGTAATTTCTTCACTTCTGATGATAGTTGAAGGTTTCTGGGTCACATCTCAACCGAAAATGAAGGGTGGAATAGTGAAAATTATGTTAAAAACATTCAGGTGGAACTATAGTTGTTCTGGGGAAATTCACAGAACCTACAAAGTGTGTCTTGTATATATTTTGTGTGTGTGTGTGTGTGTGTGTGTGTGTGTGTGTGTGTGTGTATATATATATATAAAAAAGCGCATGCCAGCAACACTTAGACATATAGTGGTCAAGTCAGAAATTTAAAACCAAGTGAATAATACTGTATATTTCACCTTTTGCATTTTGGTGTACAGGGTTAAAAGATACAATACAATACAATGTAACATAATATAATTACAAAAATAAAAATATATTAAGATAAAATAAGATTTCTTTTTTTTTTCTTTCTCTTTGAGTGAAATATGCCTAGATTCACCCAATAATTAGTATTTTTTTGCACTGTATAATAAATGTCTGCTGTGAAAAATTAATTCATTCTCATTTAGCATATACCGGAGATGCTAAATAATGCAAACACTTCTCAGTAGGGTGCATTCCCCACAAAATTAGCAAATTTGTTACTGTTTGCTCTGTTTTCTTGTGACTAATATGAACAGTTTCACTTCTCTCTCTCTCCAGACCCTCCAGGAGGATGTGCGGATCCCAGGTACAGATGTGCTTTTGAGTTACCTGAGCAGCCGGACATCCGGGTACAAGTCCCTCCTGCGCATCACCCTGACCCATTCCACCATCCCGTTCAGCCTGATGAAGGTGCACCTCATGGTGGCCGTCGAAGGAAGGCTCTTCAGGAAGTGGTTCTCCGCTGCACCCAACCTCTCCTACGACTTTGTCTGGGATAAGGCAGATGTCTACAGCCAGAAAGTTTATGGACTGTCTGAGGCTTTCGGTAAATGGAGAATAAAGTTGTCAGTGTCTCATTTCTTAGAGCTGTTGTCACTCAAGTTCAAATATGTTTCTAATTTACTCCTGCTAGTGTCTGTGGGCTTCGAGTACGAATCCTGTCCGGATCTCATCCTCTGGGAGAAACGAACGGCCGTCCTGCAAGGATATGAAACCACTGCGTCCAACCTGGGTGGCTGGGCGTGGACAAACATCATGCTCTGAATATCCAAAGTGGTGAGTTAGTACATATAGAAGCCGTCTTGCGAAGACTTTATAGAGTATAGCACTTTGTGCAATACAAATTCAAATTTTATGCAATACAAATTCAGATCAGTTCAGCTGTGATTTCTGTATCTGACAGGACCTTATTGGTGTTGAACAGGTCAATTTTCCTATTGTTGCTGAATTGTCGCTGAAATCAGTGATTGTGTAAACTGCTCCATTCGGTTCCTGTCAAGTATTCTTTTTTGCCAGCGCACTTATCTCAGTAAATGAGGCATGCTTGCTGCACAAGTGTTAGGAGCCCAGGTGGCAGCTTGGTCTGTCACTAAAACCCAGCGAAGTTCACCAGAGGACTTCTGGGAAAATTTGCTCAAATTCTTCAATTGTCAACTCTCTCTTATATTCTTTCCCAAGTGAATTTGCTACCATTTTGTTTACACTTGTTTTTGATGTCCTCTGTTTACGTGCTTCTCCTTGGCTCCACACTCACCTGGTAATTTCAGCACTAAAATTATTCACGCAGAGTGCAATACAGATTTCCATAAGGCTCTAAGAAGAGAGACAGAGACAGTGAGTTTTTTTCACCTGAATGAAACTTAATCACACTCATGTAAAATGTAATTGCTGCCAAAAAAAAAAGGCCTAAATCTGTAAAACAGAAAGAAAATGCTGAGACACACCTCAAAACAGAAAGAAAATCACAAGTTTTTATTTGTACACCTGAAAGAAATCTAATTGCGCTCAGGTAAAATATATATATATTTTTTTTACACTGAAACTATTCACAACACACATGGAAAATTTCATGAGGTTATGCTAGAAGTTAGAAGTTATTTTTTTAAATATAGTGAATCACTCTCTGTTTTTCAGATTTCACATTTTGAAGGCTTACTTCCCCTAAAATTTAAATGGTGTCATTAATCACTTACCCCCATTTGATTCCAAACCCATAAAAGCTTTGTTCTTCTTCAAAACACATTTCCAGTTATTTTAGATGGACCATTTCATACTTTTCATACTCAAAAACGAGTACAGATCACTCATTTTTGTTTTTCTAAAACCAAAATTGCCAGATTTGCTTTAAAGCTTCAAGGAAGTGCATTCTTTCAATTGAAAGCCTTTTACACAGTGAAATTTGTAGTCAATTTTCGAGCTTGATGAGAATAAGCTTTTGCATCAGCTCCAGTAAACCCCACCTGCATTTCCAGCCAATCAGAATGGCGGACTGGAACCAACTGTTTTTAGCATCTCTCAAAACACAGCATGGTTCAACAGGTGCTCAGGAAGAAAACAGTGCACAATGAAAATCACCGAAAATTGAGTTTCGTAAACTTTGCCACTCTGCCACTTTTGAGAGGCGTTTACGGTGAGCAGAGATTCATTGAGGCATGCCGTGGAGATTCAGATTGACTGTGATACTGATAATAAGAGGAAGTTGTCTTTCATGCTGTGACTGTGGACCTTCTCTTGGCTGTAGGTTCTGTACAGAAGCATCTGGCTGTGCGAGTGAAAAATAACTCCTTTACGATAAATGAATTCAGTTCCGTTTAGCACATCTCGATCCTGCTGGTTATTTAACAAAATCCTTTCTCAAGCGCGGCAGCCATCCCGTAGCTATGTGACAGAGAAAAGCTCCATACAAATACATTTAATGTCATTAAATTTGAGCAGAATTGAATCAGTTTTAAAACCTCTGCTTCTCGTATCCGATAAAACCTGTTGATTTACTGCAGAATGAAGGATGTTCTGAATGGATTTGGGAAAATTACAGTCAGGGGACAAAATGCTTATAAATTCTCTCTCTTTGGCACTCAGGTATCCTGCACAAGGGTAACGGCGAGAACATATTCATTTCCCAGCAGCCCCCTGTCATCGGAAGCATCATGGGTAATGGCGAAGGCGCAGTATCTCCTGTCCAAGCTGCAACGGGCTGGCGGACGGAAATAAGCTGCTCGCACCTGTAGCTTTAGCCTGTGGGTCAGATGGTAGTCTGTATGTGGGGGATTTCAACTACGTCCGTCGGATCTTCACCACGGGAAATGTCACGAGTGTCTTAGAGCTCAGGTTTGGCATTCTGCATGTGCACAGATACACAAACATTCGCATACCCACCAAAATGACAAGTTGTTTTGTACATTGTATGTTAGATAAGTTACTCACAAACCAAAAGACATGTAGAACAGGTTTAATGTTACTTGCCTTTTACTTTTAAACAAATAGTTTACGCAAAAAAGAATATTTTAATGATGGCAAAGACTAGGTTGGATTTGTTCCACAGAAGAGCGTAAATGATGACAGCTAAAATTTCATTAATCTTTTCTTCTAACCCAATAAGCACACATGCATCTTCAAAATGACTGTTAAAGAGCAAATCAGTTTGGAAATCATTGCTTAATTAGTGGTCAAAGTTATCTGGTAATCGTTTAAAGAGTAAATTTGCATTTTATACTTTACAAGCCACAGTATCCACCTGGATGCATTTTGGAGATGAATTAACAAACTCTATACATTACATTTCCAGATGAAATAAGGAAAATAGACATCTAGGCCACATTTTTTTAACTGGTTTTGCTTCAAGGCCCAGATTTTAACCTAGATTAAGTATTGTTGCAAGAATGTACTAAACAATAAAAAAGTGTACAATATAACACAGGTTTTGTTTTTAGCTTTGTGTGTCTTTTGTCACACCAGTTAAGAATCATCGGCCTAGCCTACGTACGTATGTGTGCTATGAGGGAATCCTTTCTTTTTGTTATGATTACAGTATATATGCTTGTAGAACTGTAGTAGTAGTGAAATTTTACCACTCTAACCTTTTCTCTGTGCATTAATGCATGAATTAAGTACTAACTCTTTGAGCTAACCTATTTTCCCTTTCTTCTTTTCATGCTGCTCTTGGTAAAAACAGAAATAAAGATTTCAGACATAGGTAAGAGCTCTTCTAAAGAGTCATACCATTTATGATGATGAATGAACTTCAGCTAAATGCTCTATAGTCTATTTTTGATGTACAGTTGCTTTTGTGGCTGTCTGTGGAATGCACATAATGTGTTTTTCGTAAATGAAGGCGTACCAAGGAGTGCATTAAAACACATCCTCTCCAGATAGCAATAAAATGGCCAGTGCTACGACTGAGCTTTGAAATAGCACTGTAGATCAATGGAGACCAGTTTGATGCATGGGTAAACTCTCAAAGTGGGTAACTGCAACAGAGGAAATGCTTAAAGAATTGTGTACGTTAAGGAAACCAGAGTCAGGGCACATAATTTGAAATGTCAGACAGGAAGATGGAAAAGCGGTTACCAGCTTAGCATAAGCCCGGTATCAGCGTTTTAAATATTTCTCACCCTCAGGGGACTCGGCTTCCTTAAAGAATATAATTACCCACCCCTCCTATTAGAAGTACCCATGCTGCATTACCCACAATACAGTATGATATTTCACCCGATGACAAATTACACATTCAAAGCGCCGTCGGATCTGAATACACAGTTCGTTAACATGTTTGATTTGACAAATGGCAGCATGGTATTGAGGAAAAAAAAAAATCAGTCATCAAACTTGATCTAAGCTTTCAAATATAACACACATTCTCCCTGTGGTGCTATGAACCCTTAATATGGGATGCGTGGCACAACCAGCTGTGGGTTTTGACAGGCAGCAGTGTGACAGCTAACAGTATGATGCTCAGGTATGACTGACAGGATATGAGCGGGTTCTTGGTGAGAGGTTGGGTAAATTCAGGACACCTGTGAGCTTCAAAAATGCGCTATCCTTCATGATGAAGTCTCTGTTTAACCCTGTATCCTCGGTCATAACTTTCCTGTGGAAGATTCAGTAAAGACAAGCGGTGGCATCGCGCATCATGTCGCTATTGGATATCGGCACTTGTGCAGCGCTGCGGTACATGGCTAAATATGGTTTACTGCATATTTGCATTGATAGCTGAGCATTAGCACAGTAGTTCGGACAACAGAGAATGTAGTTTAAGATATTTTGGATGAAAACTGGGAGGCTTGTGACTGTCCCATTGATTGCCAAGTAAATAACCTTTCAACCTATAATCCTTTATTCAACAATTTGTCTACACTGTGTCTTAAGTTACCTTAAGTTTAAAACGTATCAACAGTGATTAAATAAAGGACTAGTGGTAGAATCGTGTATAGGACTAACATAAAATGTAAAACATCACAAAGTTACAGACGCACATGTGCAAACTATTACAGTCGCAATACAATGTCAGAATGCCATTCCATCACTGGCTGTTGCTTAAAGTCCCTATTCCCAGGTATTCCCTATTCCTAGGAGTTTTCTTCTCAGAATTATGGCAATTAATGCAGCTTAAACTCTGCAGATCTGTGACCCCAGGAACCGAGTTGAATTATGCATTTGTGTCCGTCAAACTGTCTAAAAAGTAACCAAGCAAGTCGGTTTCTCTCCTAAGGGTGGCTAAATGGTTTGTAGTGTTTTTGTAGGCGCTGCTTTGTATTATTGGCCTTGAACCAGGTTTGTGTTGTTCTTTTGATTGTAAAAGTTGTGCTTTGGGCTAAATCACTTACCGGAACATGTTCCAATAATTTATTTCAGAAATATACCTTTGTAAAAATGACTGCTCAAAAGGCCAAAATCATATTTGCAGCTGGAAAAGAACAGTCTTCACTGTTGTGTGAAAACAAATAAAGGCATCTCAGTGTTTATGTATGTGCAAACTGACAAGAGAATAAGGCTAGACCATGATCTCTCTGACATACCCGCTGACCCCTTTTCCACAAGAGTCGCTCACCTCCATCGTCACAGCAACATGCTGAAAAATCCAATTATCCTCCCCAGACTGGCTTTAGTTGTTGAATATAGATGGAGCCTATGAAGGTCAGGGTGTTCTCCTCATCACAGAAAGCACAATGCCGCGTGCTTCCAATAACACATTGTACAACACAGAGACTGCAGGGACTGAAAACCATCTTCCCGAAGGGTCACGCCCCCCCTTGCAAAATGGGATTGAGATTTTTCTTGACAAACCCGTTTTACCTTCCTTCCAAACCGAGGACATCATTCAACATGGTCAGTAGCCACACAGTGACGTGCCAAGCCCCAGGTCAACCGAAGCAGCCTGTTTCCAGCGATCTTCTGGAAGGTCAGTTGTCGGTCTGAATAATAGATCGAAGCTGACAATGCTGCAGACCTGCCGCTTTTCCTTTCCACACTGTAGTGATGGGCCACTGGGATTTGGCACTAACAGCCACAGAGTTTCAGGGGAACATGTTACAGATTTGTATAATCGGTTATGAATGGACAGGTTAGGTGTTGAAGATGTTATTTGGCAGATGTGTGTTACAGCATTTGCTATGGGTAGTCATCTCTATCCTAGTCCTACCGACTTAAAGTTTTTGTTGTCTTTATTAGTAATGATGGCAGATGTCATTTTTAATACTGAAGGTTGCTTCTCTGTTGCAGTGGCCTTTAACCCTTTGGGTTTTGAATGCTGATCAAATTAGGTTTTAGCAATGGTTTTGACAGTTGCATATCAGAACATTCACTGCAGCTAGTGATCTCTAGAGTAGACCTACAGGTCCTTTACGAAAGTTAACCGTGGTTTTACTGCAAATAAAATCAGAAAACCAAACCACTGTAACCACAAGTCACGCATGGTTTCCTTATATTAACATAAACTATGGTATTTGTAGTAAAAATGTGGTTATACAAATGGTAATCAGTAAAAATCTATGGTTAGTACACTTTTACCACTTTAAAACCATGGAACATTTCCATAAGGTGTGGTGTAGCTCTTTCCATCTTAAAAGAAACAGCATATGTTGGTGCTGGTTTGAGCGGGTTTAAGTTGGTCATTTGATCGCTTAAGCTGGTCCTTTGCTGGTTTATGCTGGTCCTAAATTGGTCTGTGTAGCTTAAGACCAGCAAAGGACCAACATAAACCAGCAAAGGACCAGACATACCTAACCAGCTTATGCTGTTTTTTCCAAAAGTGCAGCAAATATTTTCACTTAATACTTTTTTCATCTTGGTGGGTTTTTTAATATGGATTTAAGACAAGATTTTAGCGATTGTGGTATTTAGCAGATATGTTGCAGCATTTGCTTAGGCTAGTCATCTTGTGAAGCCTGAAGTTTTGCAATGACCTTTCTAAGTTTAAGTTTTGAATGCTAAACTTTAGGCAAATTAGATGTTAGCAATGATGGAATTTAGAAGATAAGTGTTGTAGCTTTTTGCTGTGGCTAGTTATCTTGAGAGTTCTAGTGCTAAAATGCAAGGGGTTATGCTTTATACAACGAATATTTTTCACTTAATATTTTCATTCAACTGATGTGACCTTTCTCACTTTAATTTCTGAATATTTATCATTTGACAAGTTGGTTGTTAGCAATGACGCTTTATAGCAGGCATGTGTCACAGCACAAGCATGAAGAATGCTTTTTACATAGCATTTTGTTCTCATTATTTTGACCTTTTTCACTTTCTCAAGTTTTAAATATGGAGACAAGTTGGTTGTGTGTCACATAGCATTACGTTGGCTATTATCACTAGCATGCTAACACAGTCTTATCAGCCAAGTGGCACTTTTTACAAAGAATATATTGTTCAATTAATTTTCTTGCTGTCTTGAATGACCTTTCCCACTTAAAATTTCATTCAGGATTTTAAATGCTAAACAGACGTTGGCTGTAAGCAGTGATAGTTTTTGGCAGATATGTGTCTTCTCATGTGCCGTGGCTAGTCATCTTATGAAGAATGCTTTTCACTTAACATTTTTGTTCTCATGCTGTGACCTTTCTCACTTTGCTCAAAAACAATTAACCCCTCCAAGAAGACACTATTCCAGAAAGGCGAGAACGTTTCACGCTTTTTTTTTTCTTCTGTCATGAACAACTACTGAATATTCACACATTTTCACAAAAGCTAACATTTTTCATGAGTTGATTTCCACCTTTTCTGAAACACATAAATCAGCCAGTAGATTAATTCTTTGTTTTTCACTGTACCTCGGCTGATGAAAATTGTACAAGCTTGAGGTAACATTTTAAGGTGAATGAACTTTATGATCTAGCGCTATCCTGTGCAAGTCATCCACATTTCACCGCAAGCAGTCTTTGACCACAGATGCAGCCATTGGCAAAGCTATAATTAGAGCATATCACAAATCAACGTGAAAAGTGTAAAATTGCAGTCCGGGTGCCTAACCTTTCTATCATTTTCTCAGAATGTGATTAGTACACTATAGAGAAGAAACTCATTACGTTGCCTCCAGATTGGATGTTTTTTTTATTCCGTGGTGATACCTCTCTAGCCTGATTGGAGCAATTTTGTTGGGCTTTCATGTTCTTTATCCCCCTGTGTGGTTGTGAGGGATGACTTCGACTGTCTAGCTTTACCATGTAATGGACTGTTTTTTCGGCCTTTGGGCCATTTTTGCTCCAGGAATACATAATGTGTTTAGATAACAGCTCTAGACCACATGTATCTCCAGAAGAAAGTTTCCCTGTAGGGGAGTTGGTGGCATACCTATTTGAATGCGCACTGGCAGCACATTAGACGCTGGACCGACTGCATTAACCACAGGCTTGACACACACTACATGCATTTCTATATTTGGAATGAGAGTACATGCATACAGTAAAAGATTGATGCGAAGAGGACATGGCAGAGATGTCTCAAGCTATGGCAGTGGATCAGTCAACCCTTGATTCGTATTTGCAATGTACATAAACCCTCACTGCAAATTCTCATCTCTGAGGCTATTCAGTAATGCATGGATTTAAGCGTGATGCATGATTCACATGTTACCATGTCAAAATGTTTCAAAAGCCTGCTGTTTTATTGCCTTACTACATTATAATTACAGTTACATACATTTTATGAATTAAAAATCTGGGTTAAACATTATTTTAAGGTGTCCTTGTTAGAGTGTAATTATACAATTAAGTGCAGAGTAATTAAATCACGTGTACTTGCTACAGTATATGGTTAAGATTAGGTTACTTGCATGTGGGTATGCATTGATTTTTTTATGATTTTGTTATAATAATACATATGTAACATTTGTAACCTTAAAGTGTTAGCAAAATGTGAAATTTTCAAACTAATTCTATATATACTTGTACTTTACACAAACTAATTGTTTTTCTTTGTTTGATTTTTTTTTAGCAATAGTCCTGCGCACAAGTATTACCTGGCTACTAGTCCCGTTTCGGGGGCCCTGTACCTTTCAGACACCAGCAGCAGGAAGGTGTTTAAAGTAAAATCTCTGAACACAGTGAAGGATGTGGCAAAGAATCTAGAGCTGATTGCTGGCACAGGCGATCAGTGTCTACCCTATGATGAGGCAGCGCTGCGAGGGGATGGAGGCAAGGCTGTGGAGGCCACACTTACCAACCCTAGAGGTAATCCTCCATATATATATATATATATATATATATATATATATATATATATATATATATATATATATATATATATATATATGAATAACGATTTATTTCAGAAACAGACAGTGATTTTGGCATTACAGTTTCAATTTTCCCATCATTCCCATTAGGCTATGAACCAATTCCTTTAAATTAAAGATGCTGTAAGCAATTTGGGCTATTTTTCTTGAGGCGCACATACTCTATCCAAAATGAGCTTTCTCCATATATGCGCACCAGTACAAGCCCTAAGCTCCAAATTCAGAGCAAACCCCAAAACCACAGCATGAAATTGATAGCAAAACCTGTGGTTTGCATACGCTTGTCAGTTTTCCTGTATAGAGAGTGCCCATTCTCGTAGTGAAGCATATGTAGTTCTCTGAGGGGAATCTTTGGGTGGCTACAATTATTTTTCTTTTTGCTTGCACCAACACAAAGCAATATTATAATGGCATTTCCTAGTCTGTTTTCCATCGATTTAGAGTAAAGAAACATTTGTGACCGAAGCTGTGATTACCGTTGCATTATAAAATGCAAATGAAAGATGACGTACCCAGTGCCACGTTTCCCTTTGTCGTCTGCAGTGATGCTGAAATGATTCACAAGCTCTTAAATAGCTTGAACTGCACCACACGTATCTCTCTTCCCCAGGATGCTCAAAGCCGGGTTGTTGTTCCTCAGACATAAATAATGAATTTACCCATGGATTTTTTTTTATTAGACTTCTGGCTTCCCATTGAGTATGTTAATTCTGAAAGACATGCATTCTGTTCCGTCCTTACAATTATCACAATATCATTACAACTTTATTTATTATTCCTTTGAGTATGCGCTTAGCATAAACATACTGTATGTAAATTCCTGTTGATCCTGTTTAGATTAGTTTTTTTCTGTTTTGTTTTGATTTGTTTTATTTTGTTGTTCTACTTTCGATTTGATGTTTTGTTTTGATTTGTTGTTTTCCTCTTGATTTTATTAGATTTTTTGGTTTTTGTTTAGTTTTAAAGCTACGCAGATCAGTTCACATCAAAATGTAAAAAAAAATATATTTTTTAAATTCTCATTATTGACAGTTATCTTTAAATTCCTGTATTGTAATATAGTTAATGTTAATATACAGCAATTTATTTATTTATTAGACATTGACATTTTTTTTATTCACATTTAGGCATATTAACTTCTTCCATATCATTTATTTATTCATTTGATTGATTCCCATAAAATGTTAGTAATAACTTGTAATATATTATTAATTGTAATATATCATTTTAAATGAGATTTTTTACATTAGCAACAACAAATACTACTACTTATCACTTTTAGTGGTTTTTTTTTTTTTTTTTTTTTATTATAGAATTACATTGTAAATACGAAGTGTGTGATGTTACAAAAATAGGCTTAGTTTTCTATTAATAACATTTTTCTAATGTATTTATTTTTGTATGTATTTTATCTTCTTGATGGCCATGTAATTCAACTAATTGTTAATCATGTAAGATTATTCAATCCTCCCAGCAGAGATCCATTCTCTTTTCTGTCTCTTGTCTCCAGGCATTACTGTGGATAAGTATGGCGTGATCCTCTTTGTAGACGGCACCATGATCCGCCGCATCGATCAGAACGGTATCATTTCCACGCTGCTGGGCTTCAACGACTTGACCTCAGCACGACCCCTGAGCTGTGACTCAGTGATGGACATCTCACAGGTGGGTAGTCTTCTTGTGTTCCCTCTGCGGCTTTCTCACTCATCACGCTTCTTTATAAAGGCCGGTTTATGGCAGGATTTGTGAAAGGCCAGCACGACTATACTGTTCTGCCACCATGTTCAGCATAGTCGTCATGTCAGCCTTAGCGAGGGTGAAGGGTTACAGCTGACATCTCTTCAGGGCAGGTCGGGGGTCATTGTGTTCCCTTGGGTCGTGGTAACCCAGATGCTGCCTACAGCTGCAGGCCTGCGAAACCCAGTTTCAAGCTGACCTACAACCTGAGTGACAGAGCTGCTCCCTCCATCCCAAAAACACACTGGCATACACGCTCCCCACAGAGACACGCGCTCTCTCACACCCTAGGCACTGTTAACCAATCCAAATGTTACTTGTCACCCCAGGCAAGGGGCGCTGTGCTGACTGCCATCTCTAAAGTATCATTTTGGGATACAACACTGCCCTAGAGGTCCAGACCTGGAGCTTTTTAGGCTGCTTTGGTTTTCCTTTATTTTATTTTGCCTGCAACTTTCTCCCAGTGTCAAGACAATCAACAATGCCCTTGTTATAATGACAAAGAAAATATTGTTGACTGCAATAAGCTTGTGCCTTGATTCTATAGTAAATGTCTTCATTGTGTATTTCTTTACCTAGTCTGGATGTAGCAAACTGAAATGTTCAGTGGCTGATTATTTCTCAAAAATAATCAAATAATATTAAACAATGGCTGTATGATTTTGAGGTCTGTCTTTCGCACTGAGGACAACTGAGGGACTATTATGCAACTATTACACAAGGTTGAAAATGCACACTGATGTTCGGAAGAAAAAAACCATGCATTTAGAATTGGGGTATGAAAACCTTAAAGTAAATGTACCTTGTTTT
Source organism: Puntigrus tetrazona (assembly GCF_018831695.1). Classification (NCBI taxonomy): domain Eukaryota; kingdom Metazoa; phylum Chordata; class Actinopteri; order Cypriniformes; family Cyprinidae; genus Puntigrus; species Puntigrus tetrazona. The sequence continues at coordinate 286,169 of NC_056713.1, read as the reverse complement.
GATTTCTGCAGCCTTTGAAGGACAGTACTGAATGGAAAATGTACACATCTCCATTCTTTTCAAAAGGTCTTAATGCATTGTTTTTCCTTTTGTAGCGTGTGTGTGTGTATATATATGTATGTATATATGTGTATATATATATATATATATATATATGTATATGTATATGTGTACATTACACATTATGTAATCATGCACAAGAAAAGATCATTTAAAAAACAGGATTCATTTTCTTTATTCACTTTTTTTTGTCACTTTTGGACCAGGCAATTTCTTGACAGTTTTTGTGAGACGACTTTACAACCAATGAAATTTAATGCATGTTTTGATGGGTTTTTTTTGACGATTCTTGACAGTATGAATATCATAAATGGAATGAAATTAGAAAAAACGTGCTATAGACCAACACAAGAATTATATTTAAGCTTCGTTTGCTTACATAGCATCTGTGTCCATTTCTGTTGCTCGACTGGTGCTTTATTTGCTGAGAGACGTGGATTGGGATCCCAGTTATTCACAGAGAAAAGCTTAGCTCGAACACATCACACACACACACCAGAAAAGATCATCGTATCTCAGCTCACGATGACAAATCATAGCTTTCTGCCAAGACATACCAGAAAGCATCCACAATGCATGTGTAGCACACGCTCATCAAAAACAAATCGACGCCGCCGCATTATTTAAAAGCCTGAAGCGCCAATGTTCTTTGAGGGCTCATCTGAAGTTCGTTTCTCCTTCACATACCACCTAGATTCAACAAAAACATATTTGGTACAAGTCGAGTTCATTAACATGGACGTTCTTTGTGTCTCGATATTCTCGCTTTCAATAGTTTCCCCTTGAAAGCCACACGTGATGGCTTCATTCTTCCACTTTCTGATTCAGATCTGCATTCAGAAGACACCGCATATATTCAGTTTGTTTCACTGCAGTATTCGGCACGAGCGCCATGAATTTCCGAGACTCCGCAAGAACATTCCAGAAACCAAATGCAAGAAACATTCCCGCTGCGCCAAACTATAGCGCCGTGCAGGTGCCTGCGCTGCCCGGAAAGGCAAACAAATTTGGAATATAATGTGGTGTGTGTTTGAATGCAAGATCTGAATAGAAAGTGGAAAGGAATGAAGCCATCATAGCATTGAAGCTTTCCAAGGGGGCTTATTGAAGCGTGGAGATATCGGGACCTAAAGAGCATCCTATGCGTTAATGAACTCAGATTCGGCACCAAAAATGATATTTTTGTTGGATCTAGTGAGAATTGGCAGGTGTGTATGAGAGAGAGAAACAGGCTTGTGATGAGCTCCTCAAAAGTGTGGCAGCAGCAGGCTTAAGTAATGCGGTGGCGTGTTTGATGCAGTGAGCGCAGCTGCACATACTTTTTACGGATGCTTTACTGTCTGGAGTGTCTTGCAGAAGCTGTGTGGATTTGTCATCATTAAGAGGCTGGACTGCAGTGGTCTTTCTGGGTGTGTGTGTGTGTTTCCAGGCTAGAGAGGTTTTCTCTGTGGTGCAGCTGGAGGTCAGTCTCCCAGTGATCCACGTCCTTCAGCAAAAATAAAGCCTCTCAGTCAGGCAGCAGAGGCATTACGAGCAAACTGTGAAGCTGGACAGATATATGTACAAACCCAGAAGCTTAAATATAATTCTTGTGTTGGTCTATAGCATCGTTTTTTCTAATTTATCTCATTTGGTGATATTCATACTAAGTCAAGAATCGTCAAAAACCCCCATCAAAATATGCATTAAATTTCATTGGTTGTAAAGTGCGCCTCACAAAAACTAAGCCGAAGAAATTGCTCTGGTCCATAAGTGACAAAAACTGGAATAAAGAAAATGAATCCTGTTTTTTAAATGATCTTTTCAGCATGATTACATAATGTGTAATGTACACATATACATATACATATATATATATATATATATATATATATACATATATACATATACATATATATATACACACACACACACACGCTACAAAGGAAAAAATGTTTTTGCATTAAGATCTTTGAAAAGAATGGAGATGTGTACATTTTCCATTCAGTACTGTCCTTCAGCGCTGCAGAAATCAAAACAAGGTACATTTACTTTAAGGTTTCATAATTCCCACCCTCTAAATGCATGGTTTTTTCTTCCGAGCATCAGTGTGCATTTCCCAACCTTGTGCATAGTTGCATAATAGTCCCTAGTTGTCCTCAGTGCGAAAGACAGACCTCAAAATCATACAGCCATTGTTTAATATTATTTGATTATTTTGAGAAATAATCAGCCACTGAATACTTCCAGTTTGCTAAGCATCCAGACTAGGTAAAGAAATACAATGAAGACATTTACTATAGAATCAAGGGCATGCTTATTGCAAATAATAATATTTTCTTTGTCATTATAAATCATGGGCATTGTTGATTGTCTTGGACACTGGGAGAAAGTTGCAGGCAAAATAAAATAAAGGAAAACCAAAGCAGCCTCTTAAAAAGCTCCAGGTCTGACCTCTAGGGCAGTGGGGGTTGTATCCCAAAATGATACTTTAGAGATGGCAGCCACACAGCGCCTTTGGCCTGGGGTGGGTGATGCAAGATTTGGATTAAGCAATGGTGCGCCTAGGGTGACGAGAGCCGCGTGGTCTCTGTGGGAGTTGTATGCCAGTGTGTTTTTGGGATGGAGGGAGCAGCCTGTCACTCAGGTTGTAGGTCAGCTTGAACTGGGTTCTCGTGAGGCCTGCAGCTGCAGGCAGCATCTGCTTACTACGACTCAAGGGAACACACAATGACTCCCTGACTCCGGCCCTGAAGAGATGTCAGCTGTAACCCTTCACCTCGCATAGCTACATGACGTCAGCCGGAACATGGTGGCAGAACAGTATAGTCGCTGGCTTTCACAAATCCTGCCAAACTCGCCTTATAAAGAAGCGTGATGAGGAGAAAGCCGCAGAGGAACACAAGAAGACTACCCACCCGGTGAGATGTCCATCACTGAGTCACAGCTCAGGGTCGCTGAGGTCAAGTCGCAGCTTCAGCAGCGTGGATATGATACCGTCTCTGATCGGCGTATGGATCATGGTGCCGTTCCGGCGAAAGAGGATCGCTTCATACTTATCCTGCTGCAGTAATGCCTGGAGACAAGAGACAGAAAGAGAATGGATCTCTGCTGGGAGGATTGAATAATCTTACATGGATTAACAAACAGTTGAATTATATGGCCATCAAGAAGATAAATATCTAAATACAGAATGCTGAAAATAAATACATTAGAAAATGCTATTAATAGAAAACTAAGCCTATTTTGTAATATCACACACTTCTGTATTTATAATAATTTATAATAAAAAAATAAAACAAAAACAAAAACCACTAAAAGTGATAAGTAGTAGTATTTGTTGTTGCTAATGTAAATAATTCATTTAAAATGATATATTACAATTAATAATATAATATGAAGTTATTACTAACATTTTATGAATCAAACAAATGAATAAATAAATGATAAGTATGGAAGAAGCATATGCTTAAATGAATAAAAAAATGTCAATGTCTAATAAATAAATAAATTGCTGTATATTAACATTAACTATATTACAATACAGGAATTTAAAGATAACTGTCAATAATGAGAATTTAAAAATATTTTTTTTTTACATTTTACGTGAACTGATCTGCACAGCTTTAAAACTAAACAAAGACCAAAAATCTAATAAAATCAAGAGGAAACAACAAATCAAACAAAACATCAAATCAAAAGGAAAATAAAATGTAAAATAAAAACAAATCAAAACAAAACTGAGAAAAAACTAACAACTAAACAGGTTCAACAGGAACTATGATACAGTATGTTTGAGGCTGCTTATGCTCAAAGGAATAACAAACAGTTGTAAATGATATTGTGATAATTGTAAGGACGGAACAGAATGCACATGTCTTCAGAATTAACATACTCAATGGGAAGCCAGGAAGTCTAATAAAAAAAAATTCATGGTAAACGCACATTTATGTCTGAGGAACAAATAACCCGGCTTGGAGCCCTGGGAAGAGATACGTGTGGTGCAGTTCAAGAAAGTTCTTTAAGGAAACACCAGAATCATTTCAACATCACTGCAGGCGACAAAGGAAGCGAAACGTGGCACTAGAGTACGTCATCTTTCATTTGCGTTTTTATAATGCAAGCATTAATCACACAGAAGCCTCGTCACAAATGTTTTCATTGCTCTAAATGAATGGAAAACAGACTAGGAAATGCCATTATATTATTGCTTTGTGTTGGTGAAAGCAAAAGAGAAAATAATTATAGCCACCCAAAGATTCCTCTCTCAGAGAACTACGTGTGCTACACTGACGCAGAATGGGACACTCTCTGTAAGGAAAGCTGAGCAAGCGCATACAAACCACAGGTTTTGCTATCAATTTCATGCTGTGGTTTTGGGGTTTGCTCTGAATTTGGAGCTTAGGGCTTACTGGTGCGTGTATATATGGAGGAAGCTCATTTGGATAGAGAGTATGCGCCTCAGAAAAAATAGCCCAAATTGCTTACAGCATCTTTAATTTAAAAGGAATTGGTTCATAGCTAATGGGAATGATAGGAAATTGAAATAGTAATGCCAAAATCACTGTTTAACACAAAAATAAATCATTATCTCTGATACATATATATATATATATATGAGCAGCAGTATATATATATATATATATATATATATATATATATATATATATGCGGAGTGATTACCTCTAGGGTTGGTGAAGTGTGGCCTCCACAGCCTCTTGCTCCCGTCTCTGCGTCTCTCATCATAGGGTAGACACTGATCGCCTGTGCCAGCAATCAAAGCTCTAGATTCTTTTTGCCACATCCTTCACTGTGTTCAGAGATTTTTACTTTAAACACCTTCCTGCTGCTGGTGTCTGAAAAAGGTACAGGCCCCCTAAACGGGACTAGTAGCCAGGTAATACTTTTAAAAGTAGGACTATTGCTAAAAAAAAAAATCAAACAAAGAAAAAACAATTAGTTTGTGTAAAGTACAAAAGTATATATAGAATTAGTTTTGAAAATTTCACATTTTGCTAACACTTTAAGGTTACAAATCATTACATATGTATTATTATAACAAAATCATAAAAAATCAATGCATACCCACATACCCAAGTAACCCTAATCTTAACCATATACTGTAGCAAGTACATCGCATTATAATTACTCTGCACCTTAATTGTATAATTACACTCTCTAACAAGGACACCTTAAAATAATGTTTAACCCAGATTTTTAATTCATAAAAATGTATGTAACTGTAATTATAATGTAGTAAGGCAATAAAACAGCAGGCTTTGAAACATTTGACATGGTAACATGTGAATCATGCATCACGTTTAAATACATGCATTCACTTAATAGCCTCAGAGATGAGAATTTGCAGTGAGGTTTATGTACATTACAAATACGAATCAAGGGTTGACTGATCCACTGCCATAGCTTAGAGACATCTCTGCCATGTCCTCTTCGCATCAATCTTTTACTGTATGCATGTACTCTCATTCCAAATATAGAAATGCATGTAGTAGTGTGTGTCAAGCCTGTGGTTAATGCAGTCGGTCCAGCGTCTAATGTGCTGCCAGTGCGCATTCAAATAGGTATACCACCAACTCCCCTACAGAAACTTTCTTCTGGAGATACATGTGGTCTAGAGCTGTTATCTAAAACACATTATGTATTCCTGGAGCAAAAATGGCCCCAAAGGCAGAAAAAACAGTCCATTACATGGTAAAGCTAGACAGTCAGAAGTCATCCCTCACAACCACACAGGGGATAAAGAACATGAAAGCCCAACAAAATTGCTCAATCCCAGGCTAGAGAGAGGGTATCACCACGGAATAAAAAAAACATCCAATCTGGAAGCAGCGTAATGAGTTTCTTCTCTATAGTGTACTAATCACATTCTGAGAAAATGATAGAAAGGTTAGGCACCGGACTGCAATTTTACACTTTTCAACGTTGATTTGTGATATGCTCTAATTATAGCTTTGCCAATGGCTGCATCTGTGGTCAAAGACTGCTTGCGGTGAAATGTGGATGACTTGCACAGGATAGCGCTAGAGATCATAAAGTTCATTCACCTTAAAATGTTACCTCAAGCTTGTACAATTTTCATCAGCCGAGGTACAGTGAAAAACAAAGAATTAATCTACTGGCTGATTTATGTGTTTCAGAAAAGGTGGAAATCAACTCATGAAAATGTTAGCTTTTGTGAAAATGTGTGAATATTCAGTAGTTGTTCATGACAGAAGAAAAAAAAAAAAACGTTCTCGCCTTTCTGGAATAGTGTCTTCTTGGAGGGGTTAATTGTTTTGAGCAAAGTGAGAAAGGTCACAGCATGAGAACAAAAATGTTAAGTGAAAAGCATTCTTCATAAGATGACTAGCCACGGCACATGAGAAGACACATATCTGCCAAAAACTATCACTGCTTACAGCCAACGTCTGTTTAGCATTTAAAATCCTGAATGAAATTTTAAGTGGGAAAGGTCATTCAAGACAGCAAGAAAATTAATTGAACAATATATTCTTTGTAAAAAGTGCCACTTGGCTGATAAGACTGTGTTAGCATGCTAGTGATAATAGCCAACGTAATGCTATGTGACACACAACCAACTTGTCTCCATATTTAAAACTTGAGAAAGTGAAAAAGGTCAAAATAATGAGAACAAAATGCTATGTAAAAAGCATTCTTCATGCTTGTGCTGTGACACATGCCTGCTATAAAGCGTCATTGCTAACAACCAACTTGTCAAATGATAAATATTCAGAAATTAAAGTGAGAAAGGTCACATCAGTTGAATGAAAATATTAGTGAAAAATATTAGTTGTATAAAGCATAACCCTTGCATTTTAGCACTAGTACTCTCAAGATAAATTTAGCCACAGCAAAAGCTACAACACTTATCTTCTAAATTCCATCATTGCTAACATCTAATTTGCCTAAAGTTTAGCATTCAAAACTTAAACTTAGAAAGGTCATTGCAAAACTTCAGGCTTCACAAGATGACTAGCCTAAGCAAATGCTGCAACATATCTGCTAAATACCACAATCGCTAAAATCTTGTCTTAAATCCATATTAAAAAAACCCACCAAGATGAAAAAGTATTAAGTGAAAATATTTGCTGCACTTTTGGAAAAACAGCATAAGCTGGTTAGGTATGTCTGGTCCTTTGCTGGTTTATGTTGGTCCTTTGCTGGTCTTAAGCTACACAGACCAATTTAGGACCAGCATAAACCAGCAAAGGACCAGCTTAAGCGATCAAATGACCAACTTAAACCCGCTCAAACCAGCATCCCAGCTACAAAACATACCTAACCAACATATGCTGTTTCTTTTAAGATGGAAAGAGCTACACCACACCTTATGGAAATGTTCCATGGTTTTAAAGTGGTAAAAGTGTACTAACCATAGATTTTTACTGATTACCATTTGTATAACCACATTTTTACTACAAATACCATAGTTTATGTTAATATAGAGGAAACCATGCGTGACTTGTGGTTACAGTGGTTTGGTTTTCTGATTTTATTTGCAGTAAAACCACGGTTAACTTTCATGAAGACCTGTAGGTCTACTCTAGAGATCACTAGCTGCAGTGAATGTTCTGATATGCAACTGTCAAAACCATTGCTAAAACCTAATTTGATCAGCATTCAAAACCCAAAGGGTTAAAGGCCACTGCAACAGAGAAGCAACCTTCAGTATTAAAATGACATCTGCCATCATTACTAATAAAGACAACAAAAACTTTAAGTCGGTAGGACTAGGATAGAGATGACTACCCATAGCAAATGCTGTAACACACATCTGCCAAATAACATCTTCAACACCTAACCTGTCCATTCATAACCGATTATACAAATCTGTAACATGTTCCCTGAAACTCTGTGGCTGTTAGTGCCAAATCCCAGTGGCCCATCACTACAGTGTGGAAAGGAAAAGCGGCAGGTCTGCAGCATTGTCAGCTTCGATCTATTATTCAGACCGACAACTGACCTTCCAGAAGATCGCTGGAAACAGGCTGCTTCAGTTGACCTGGGGCTTAGTACGTCACTGTGTGGCTACTGACCATGTTGAATGATGTCCTCGGTTTGGAAGGAAGGTAAAGCGGGTTTGTCAAGAAAAATCTCAATCCCATTTTGCAGAGGCGTGACCCTTCGGGAAGATGGTTTTCAGTCCCTGCAGTCTCTGTGTTGTACAATGTGTTATTGGAAGCACGCGGCATTGTGCTTTCTGTGATGAGGAGAACACCCTGACCTTCATAGGCTCCATCTATATTCAACAACTAAAGCCAGTCTGGGGAGGATAATTGGATTTTTCAGCATGTTGCTGTGGACGATGGAGGTGAGCGACTCTTGTGGAAAAGGGGTCAGCGGGTATGTCAGAGAGATCATGGTCTAGCCTTATTCTCTTGTCAGTTTGCACATACATAAACACTGAGATGCCTTTATTTGTTTTCACACAACAGTGAAGACTGTTCTTTTCCAGCTGCAAATATGATTTTGGCCTTTTCAGCAGTCATTTTTACAAAGGTATATTTCTGAAATAAATTATTGGAACATGTTCGGTAAGTGATTTAGCCCAAAGCACAACTTTTACAATCAAAAGAACAACACAAACCTGGTTCAAGGCCAATAATACAAAGCAGCGCCTACAAAAACACTACAAACCATTTAGCCACCCTTAGGAGAGAAACCGACTTGCTTGGTTACTTTTAGACAGTTTGACGGACACAAATGCATAATTCAACTCCGGTTCCTGGGGGTCACAGATCTGCAGAGTTTAAGCTGCATTAATTGCCATAATTCTGAGAAGAAAACTCCTAGGAATAGGGAATACCTGGGAATAGGGACTTTAAGCAACAGCCAGTGATGGAATGGCATTCTGACATTGTATTGCGACTGTAACAGTTTGCACATGTGCGTCTGTAACTTTGTGATGTTTTACATTTTATGTTAGTCCTATACACGATTCTACCACTAGTCCTTTATTTAATCACTGTTGATATGTTTTAAACTTAAGGTAACTTAAGACACAGTGTAGACAAATTGTTGAATAAAGGATTATAGGTTAAAAGGTTATTTACTTGGCAATCAATGGGACAGTCACAAGCCTCCCAGTTTTCATCCAAAATATCTTAAACTACATTCTCTGTTGTCCGAACTACTGTGCTAATGCTCAGCTATCAATGCAAATATGCAGTAAACCATATTTAGCCATGTACCGCAGCGCTGCACAAGTGCCGATATCCAATAGCGACATGATGCGCGATGCCACCGCTTGTCTTTACTGAATGTACCACAGGAAAGTTGCGACCCGAGGATACAGGGTTAAACAGAGACTTCATCATGAAGGATAGCGCATTTTTGAAGCTCACAGGTGTCCTGAATTTACCCAACCTCTCACCAAGAACCCGCTCATATCCTGTCAGTCATACCTGAGCATCATACTGTTAGCTGTCACACTGCTGCCTGTCAAAACCCACAGCTGGTTGTGCCACGCATCCCATATTAAGGGTTCATAGCACCACAGGGAGAATGTGTGTTATATTTGAAAGCTTAGATCGAAGTTTGATGACTGATGCTTTTTTTTTTCCTCAATACCATGCTGCCATTTGTCAAATCAAACATGTTAACGAACTGTGTATTCAGATCCGACGGCGCTTTGAATGTGTAATTTGTCATCGGGTGAAATATCATACTGTATTGTGGGTAATGCAGCATGGGTACTTCTAATAGGGAGGGGTGGGTAATTATATTCTTTAAGGAAGCCGAGTCCCCTGAGGGTGAGAAATATTTAAAACGCTGATACCGGGCTTATGCTAAGCTGGTAACCGCTTTTCCATCTTCCTGTCTGACATTTCAAATTATGTGCCCTGACTCTGGTTTCCTTAACGCATTACAATTCTGTAAGCATTTCCTCTGTTGCAGTTACCCACTTTGAGAGTTTACCCATGCATCAAACTGGTCTCCATTGATCTACAGTGCTATTTCAAAGCTCAGTCGTAGCACTGGCCATTTTATTGCTATCTGGAGAGGATGTGTTTTAATGCACTCCTTGGTACGCCTTCATTTACGAAAAACACATTATGTGCATTCCACAGACAGCCACAAAAGCAACTGTACATCAAAAATAGACTATAGAGCATTTAGCTGAAGTTCATTCATCATCATAAATGGTATGACTCTTTAGAAGAGCTCTTACCTATGTCTGAAATCTTTATTTCTGTTTTTACCAAGAGCAGCATGAAAAGAAGAAAGTGGGAAAATAGGTTAGCTCAAAGAGTTAGTACTTAATTCATGCATTAATGCACAGAGAAAAGGTTAGAGTGGTAAAAATTTCTACTACTACAGTTCTACAAGCATATATACTGTAATCATAACAAAAAGAAAGGATTCCCTCATAGCACACATACGTACGTAGGCTAGGCCGGGGATTCTTAACTGGTGTGACAAAAGACACACAAAGCTAAAAACAAAACCTGTGTTATATTGTACACTTTTTTATTGTTTAGTACATTCTTGCAACAATACTTAATCTAGGTTAAAATCTGGGCCTTGAAGCAAAACCAGTTAAAAAATGTGGCCTAGATGTCTATTTTCTTTATTTCATCTAGAAATGTAATGTATAGAGTTTGTTAATTCATCTCCAAAATGCATCCAGGTGGATACTGTGGCTTGTAAAGTATAAAATGCAAATTTACTCTTTAAACGATTACCAGATAACTTTGACCACTAATTAAGCAATGATTTCCAAACTGATTTGCTCTTTAACAGTCATTTTGAAGATGCATGTGTGCTTATTAGGTTAGAAGAAAAGATTAATGAAATTTTAGCTGTCATCATTTACGCTCTTCTGTGGAACAAATCCAACCTAGTCTTTGCCATCATTAAAATATTCTTTTTTGCGTAAACTATTTGTTTAAAAGTAAAAGGCAAGTAACATTAAACCTGTTCTACATGTCTTTTGGTTTGTGAGTAACTTATCTAACATACAATGTACAAAACAACTTGTCATTTTGGTGGGTATGCGAATGTTTGTGTATCTGTGCACATGCAGAATGCCAAACCTGAGCTCTAAGACACTCGTGACATTTCCGTGGTGAAGATCCGACGGACGTAGTTGAAATCCCCCACATACAGACTACCATCTGACCCACAGGCTAAAGCTACAGGTGCGAGCAGCTTATTTCCGTCCGCCAGCCCGTTGCAGCTTGGACAGGAGATACTGCGCCTTCGCCCATTACCCATGATGCTTCCGATGACAGGGGGCTGCTGGGAAATGAATATGTTCTCGCCGTTACCCTTGTGCAGGATACCTGAGTGCCAAAGAGAGAGAATTTATAAGCATTTTGTCCCCTGACTGTAATTTTCCCAAATCCATTCAGAACATCCTTCATTTTGCAGTAAATCAACAGGTTTTATCGGATACGAGAAGCAGAGGTTTTAAAACTGATTCAATTCTGCTCAAATTTAATGACATTAAATGTATTTGTATGGAGCTTTTCTCTGTCACATAGCTACGGGATGGCTGCCGGCGCTTGAGAAAGGATTTTGTTAAATAACCAGCAGGATCGAGATGTGCTAAACGGAACTGAATTCATTTATCGAAAGGAGTTATTTTTCACTCGCACAGCCAGATGCTTCTGTACAGAACCTACAGCCAAGAGAAGGTCTACAGTCACAGCATGAAAGACAACTTCCTCTTATTATCAGTATCACAGTCAATCTGAATCTCCACGGCATGCCTCAATGAATCTCTGCTCACCGTAAACGCCTCTCAAAAGTGGCAGAGTGGCAAAGTTTACGAAACTCAATTTTCGGTGATTTTCATTGTGCACTGTTTTCTTCCTGAGCACCTGTTGAACCATGCTGTGTTTTGAGAGATGCTAAAAACAGCAGTTCCAGTCCGCCCATTCTGATTGGCTGGAAATGCAGGTGGGTTTACTGGAGCTGATGCAAAGCTTATTCTCATCAAGCTCGAAAATTGACTACAAATTTCACTGTGTAAAAGGCTTTCAATTGAAAGAATGCTCTTCCTTGAAGCTTTAAAGCAAATCTGGCAATTTTGGTTTTAGAAAAACAAAATGAGTGATCTGTACTCGTTTTTGAGTATGAAAAGTATGAAATGGTCCATCTAAAATAACTGGAAATGTGTTTTGAAGAAGAACAAAGCTTTTATGGGTTTGGAATCAAATGGGGGGTAAGTGATTAATGACACCATTTAAATTTTAGGGGGAAGTAAGCCTTCAAAATGTGAAATCTGAAAAAACAGAGAGTGATTCACTATATTTAAAAAAAATAACTTCTAACTTCTAGCATAACCTCATGAAATTTTCCATGTGTGTTGTGAATAGTTTCAGTGTAAAAAAAATATATATATATTTTACCTGAGCGCAATTAGATTTCTTTCAGGTGTACAAATAAAAACTTGTGATTTCGCTTGAGTGTGTCTCATTTTCTTTCTGTTTTACAGATTTAGGTTTTTTTTTGGCAGCAATTACATTTTACATGAGTGTGATTAAGTTTCATTCAGGTGTAAAAACCTTTCGTAGAGCCTTATGGAAATCTGTATTGCACTCTGCGTGAATAATTTTAGTGCTGAAATTACCAGGTGAGTGTGGAGCCAAGGAGAAGCACGTAAACAGAGGACATCAGAAACTGCTGAAAACTCACATCTTTATACTCTCACTCTCACTGTCTCTGTCTCTCTTCTTATCCCCTTGTTTATTCCTTCCCTTCTGGCATGTACTAATTTAGACACTCCCTGTGACTGGGTGTTAAAGCACAACTGTCTGTTTGTCTCTCTAAAAAAATGAATCGCTGTTGTACTCTCAATTTGTAAGTCGCTTTGGATAAAAGCGTCTGCAAAATGACTAAATGTAAATGTAAATGTAAATGTACATCAAAAACAAGTGTAAACAAAATGGTAGCAAATTCACTTGGGAAAGAATATAAGAGAGAGTTGACAATTGAAGAATTTGAGCAAATTTTCCCAGAAGTCCTCTGGTGAACTTCGCTGGGTTTTAGTGACAGACCAAGCTGCCACCTGGGCTCCTAACACTTGTGCAGCAAGCATGCCTCATTTACTGAGATAAGTGCGCTGGCAAAAAAGAATACTTGACAGGAACCGAATGGAGCAGTTTACACAATCACTGATTTCAGCGACAATTCAGCAACAATAGGAAAATTGACCTGTTCAACACCAATAAGGTCCTGTCAGATACAGAAATCACAGCTGAACTGATCTGAATTTGTATTGCATAAAATTTGAATTTGTATTGCACAAAGTGCTATACTCTATAAAGTCTTCGCAAGACGCTTCTATATGTACTAACTCACCACTTTGGATATTCAGAGCATGATGTTTGTCCACGCTCCAGCCACCCAGGTTGGACGCAGTGGTTTCATATCCTTGCAGGACGGCCGTTCGTTTCTCCCAGAGGATGAGATCCGGACAGGATTCTGCACTCAAGCCCCACAGACACTAGCAGGAGTAAATTAGAAACATATTTGAACTTGAGTGACAACAGCTCTAAGAAATGAGACACTGACAACTTTATTCTCCATTTACCGAAAGCCTCAGACAGTCCATAAACTTTCTGGCTGTAGACATCTGCCTTATCCCAGACAAAGTCGTAGGAGAGGTTGGGTGCAGCGGAGAACCACTTCCTGAAGAGCCTTCCTTCGACGGCCACCATGAGGTGCACCTTCATCAGGCTGAACGGGATGGTGGAATGGGTCAGGGTGATGCGCAGGAGGGACTTGTACCCGGATGTCCGGCTGCTCAGGTAACTCAAAAGCACATCTGTACCTGGGATCCGCACATCCTCCTGGAGGGTCTGGAGAGAGAGAGAAGTGAAACTGTTCATATTAGTCACAAGAAAACAGAGCAAACAGTAACAAATTTGCTAATTTTGTGGGGAATGCACCCTACTGAGAAGTGTTTGCATTATTTAGCATCTCCGGTATATGCATAAATGAGAATGAATTAATTTTTCACAGCAGACATTTATTATACAGTGCAAAAAAAATACTAATTATTGGGTGAATCTAGGGCATATTTCACCTCAAAGAGAAAGAAAAAAAAAAGTTGTAAAAGAAATCTTATTTTATCTTAATATATTTTTATTTTTGTAATTATATTATGTTACATTGTATTGTATTGTATCTTTTAACCCTGTACACCAAAATGCAAAGGTGAAATATACAGTATTATTCACTTGGTTTTAAATTTCTGACTTGACCACTATATGTCTAAGTGTTGCTGGCATGCGTTTTATATATATATATATACACACACACACACACACACACACACACACACACACACAAAATATATACGCACACACTTTGTAGGTTCTGTGAATTTCCCCCAGAACAACTATAGTTCCACCTGAATGTTTTTAACATAATTTTCACTATTCCACCCTTCATTTTCGGTTGAGATGTGACCCAGAAACCTTCAACTATCATCAGAAGTGAAGAAATTACTCAGTGAAAAGCAATGCATATGTCTAGGTCACACAGGCATCATTAACAACACCTTTGTTTCTGCACAGGAAGTCAGCTCGGAGACTTAGTGGCTCAGAGGTTTCTCATTGCTCACTGCAGAGCTCTCATTAACTCTCAGCCTATCGCTCCTTTATCGCAGTCTAGCACAAAGCTGACCAATAAACACAACCGATCGTTACTGCATCAATAAACACTGATAAGAAAAGCTCCTCCATAGACGTTTCCGTTTGTAAACCTGTGAAAACTCTGTGTGTGGGTGTGTGTAGATGCACATGTAACTGTGCATGAATAAACTGCCTGAAGATTTGGGATGGGACAGATTTGTGCTGATATTAATAGCCCAGACAGCACAATGCATGTGAGGCTGACTCATTTATCTTGCTAACCAAAGAAGACGACAAAATAATTAGGAAGATGGCACACAGGTACAAGTAGAGCTATCGATGCAACATATGTGTATTAAAATGTATCTATCTGTCTATAGACACACTAACATACATTAAAAAACGTAAACCAGAATGACAGTCACTCAAGTCCAAACCACAGATTTTTTTTTTCCCCCCAACATCGACTGCGGAGTGCCTCCAGGAGCCGGACTCAAAAAGCTTCCATGCTGCTTTCGTCTAAATGTAATTATCGTTCTTCAGAAAATGTCTGGCGTAGTAAATTGGACTGTGTATCTCTGCCCAATTACACACAGGAGATAAAAATCACAGGACTGCCACCCGAGACAGAGTCTCCTCCATTCCCTTCTGATGTACATTTCCCAATATCTGCCCCTGCTGTCTATCAGAACATCATTACGAAGCAGCGCTAGTCTGGGATCAATTGTGGCAAATTACCACGTTTTTTCATCTGTCTGAGACAGCCGTAGAATTTTGAAAGGTCTATAACTGTGTCAGACTAAACAAGAATCAGGCTGTTAAAAAAACATTAATCTTAAAAAGTTAAAATGAAGACTAGGATAGAGCAAAACAAAAACAAGCCATTTTAAATACACAAAATGGTATCAAAAATGTAATTAAAGTCACAATAAAATGGAAATAGCTACAGATATTATGACGTACATCTGAGTGAAACACATTGTTAGAAAAAGTGTTTAAGAGGCCAAAATAATAAACCATTCTAGAAGTCTGTCATTTAAGTGTAGTTACCAAAAAAATACATTGTGCTACATGTATCCCAAGCTTGAATCCATGTCCTATCATTATAAATTCAAAATGGTGAAATAAATTAAATAAATGCATGCATATATATAAATCGCATATAGTAAGATCAATAACATGCAGTTAAAATTTTCATTTCATGCCAACTTTAACTTCGTAACTTGTATTTTCCAGAACATTCAGTGGGGCAAATTATACGGGGAGGGATTTAGATTTAGATTTAGAAATTCGATTGGTTAAAATTTGATGCATTAAATTGGACAACCACTGTGCAGTCATATACAATATGGATTGTAACAAATTTATCGCATCCTTTCTATAGCTCTCTATATCACCTGAATCTCTGGAACAATGTTGCCCCTCTCGACGCAGGTCCCAGCGAACGCCGTCAGCGGGGCAGGCAGGACAATGGGCATGGGACGGGTGAAGCTGCTCAGGTCACAGCTGGGGATGTCATTGACCTCGTGTCTCATCACGATGCTGTCCATGACAAAGAAACGTCCCCACGGCAACCATAAGGTGTGCTCCTGGGTGATGAACGGAGCGCGCTCAAACCTCAGGGCTACAGCCACACCCCCGTTACTCACCAGGTCAAAGCTGAGGAAATAAGAGACATGAAGCATTCATTTACACTAATGTTAGAATATAGCGTAATCTTTTTTTAGAAATGTTAGCTTTGCAGGTTATTAAATCTGGGTTCAATCCCCACAATGAACTATCCATTAATGATCCACGTTGTTAAGTAAAACTTATAGCCTAAAATTAATCTTCCTTTCCATTCTACTCTTTTAACAATCTGATATGCTGTTAAATGTGCATTCAAACTTTATTACTATTATGATCTTTGGAGGTTAATTTGATGTGCATATTAATCATCATTAATGGCAGCTACACAGACCCAAAATGCTTTTGAATGTAAATTTCTCAACTACAATTTTAGGCTATTTACATGTATATACAATTTTTAATGTAATATACATTTTTACAAGTTAACCCATGATATTGATGTCGCTAGTGTCATGCTCTACAATCAGAGCTTCAGGAAAGTACACAAAACAAATGCATTTTCAGACTTCTTCGATTTCAAATGATTTAAAAAATGGTAAAAATAAAAAAAGTGTTAAAATTATGACTAATTGCATCCAAAATTCAAGCTTTTGTTTACATAATATGAGTGTGTATATTTATTAAGCGTATTTAAAGCCACACACAAACAGCATATATTTTGAAAATATATACATGCATTTACATGTATATCTCATATCTCAAATATATTAAACATATAAATGCAATCTTTTTCTTTAATATATACAGTAAATTAAAGTGTGTGTATTAATGTTTACATAATAAATATACACATACACATTATGTAAACAAAAACTTTTATTTTGGATGCAATTAATTATGATTAATCACTCGACAGCATTAGTTTTTTACTTTTTTTGGTCACAGTAACCCAGTTTTTAACCTTACAAAAATATTATGTTACTCTTTCAGTTGAACTATTATTTCAAGATAAACATGAATCAAGTTTCTATACTTATCACACCATAATTCTCCACAACTACTTGTCTGATGAATTTATCCCATTTACACGCATGTTAGAATTTAATAGAGTGTGGATCTGATTCATTAAGTACACTTATTTGCTAAAGTATGCCAGCCATCGCACCCTTGAAAATGGTGTTTTGATTTCCTATTCAATGAAATTACAATGGCATTTCATTATCTCATAATGCCATTTACTAACATTTTAATCAACATTATTCACCGTTACTCTGTACTGCCATCAAAACCAGACTTAATAAAGGTTGTAATTCATTATGCTTCTCTAAATGACAGGATTCAATTGAAAAAGGACTCGGCTTCAGTTAGTTGGGACGGTTTTTATCTGGCAGCTCCACAATGTGACTGGAATACAATGAACCGCTGGCTCAGACTAATACACTGTGCTTTTGAATTTGCATTAATAAAATCCGCATGAATGGGTGGTGTGCGATGTCGTTATTCTCTATTGGGGAATAAACTGGCGAGATTCCTTACTGCTGCAGTAGCTGTGCGTACGCCGCTGAGGATCTTTGTTGTGCGGTGGCACGGTGCGCTTTGATAAAGGAGGTGAGAGGGGAAATGACATTTAAGGGAAGGGTAAAGTATTATTGATCTGCGCGTGTGAAGCTGTCTGCGCTAACATAACTTTACAACGACGCTACAATGGCGGCACATGCTCTGCATATAGAGTCGCTCTGATCAGAGAGCTCTGTTGTTGACGCCTCTAAAAAGAAATGAAACAGGACACCGTATGCAGGCTATCGTGTATGCGGCTCGCGAGATGACTGATTGTGTACAAACCGAATGCTACTCTGATCTGCTTTCTTGTGTATCATCACGAGGAGACACACCTTTACAACACACGCTCTGGTAGACATGAAAGCACAAATGCACTTTACTGCCAAATACGCCTACAACACAAACAGCCGATTAGCAATATGTGATATGTGGACTCGCAGAATGCGCTGCACTGTGTTTCTTTGTTCTCGGGTTGGCATAGATGCGGCGTGCATCTGTAGTCACACCTCACGCTGCTTGAACATTAATTCAACTACATATCCCAAAGGGCTATTCACAGAGCTTTCATTGGCACGGCTGATAAACAAAGGTCTGCTTTGCCCTTGTTGTTGTGCCCTTGCTAAAATGTGAGCATTTGTCTGTGCGCTGTGGGAGTTTGAACAGAGCGTGCTTGTTGGGGAGCGTCCGCGAGAGAGAGAGAGAGGCTGTGTGCGTTTTTTATGCAGCCATATAGAGTCGACGCTAATCTGCAGTAAAAGCTAGCTGGCCAGTCACATGCGATGAAAGATACGCGCGCGCACACACATATAACCATTACACGGGCACGCACGCGGCCCTAAAGGCTGCCATGCCAATCGATGAGCGATTCACAGGCCTGTTATCAATCACACAAGAACCTCAGGCACGGGTGACACACTTTATTAGTGCATTCAGCCTTTCAGTGCACACTTTGAGGACGCAAAGCTAACCCGAAGGGGTTAGCCAGATCGATGGCTTAGACCCCAAACAGGTCGAAACCACCCACTTTTAGTCCTCTTAACTGAACTTAGGCTGTTCACACAGCGGCAGAATAGGGTTGCTGGTCCTGAGCACTATATATGGTTAATTCACAAACAAATTTGTTAGGTCAAGCACATTCTGACACTGACTCCCTAAAAATCTTCTGAACAACTGGATTTTGAAAGCAAGTGGAGCTTTACTTTAGTTATTTGTTAATATAGACAATGTAACTATAATAACATTTGTATTATATAAAATGAACCATGATTTTACTACAAATAACACACAAAAAAAGACCTCAAATGTAACCTCAAAATAACCATAGATTTGCTACACTAGTTTAACCATGCTATTTTTGCTAACTGCAATTATACAAATGGTAACTAATATGCCAAAAACATTGTTACTACTGTTTTTCTTTAGTGAAACCATGGTACATTTTCACAAGGGGTAATACATGCTAATCGTTTCCTAGATGTCGCAAATGTCCTCTTAGGTCTGCTTTACAACGTTTGCTGACGGACGTCCGCATTTGGTCCGCTTATTAACGTTTGCTGGCAGACACTGGCAGACGTCTGCATTTTGTCTGAGTTGTAGCGCTGGCGGACATTATGGACAAGTAACATCAATGTACAAATTTTAACTGACAAAAACTGCAACAACATTTTCGTCAACGAATAAAAACGAGACGAAAATGTTAGGGAGAGATGATTTAAATCAGATATAAGATTAGAACAAATATCCTGCGTGGTTCGGTTAAATGCGTAACATTCAAACATATCATAGCATAGCCTATTAATCTATCCTGCAGGACATAAGCTAACCAGAATTGTTAACTTATTAGTCTCATAAAACCTTAAAAAAATGTGGAAACACAGGTTATCTGAGAAAGCTTAAAAGCTCGAAAACTTAAATAACTTCATGCATTTTCCAGAATATATTTCACCTATGCCATTATGCATCTTATAAAACCTAAAAATATTGTTTTTGTATGTTCTGTACATTATTTCCCTTTGGAATTTCACCTTTGCTGTAGTTTATTTGTAAAATATACATGTATACTACATATTTTTGTCTCTGAGACAAATTAGTTACGTTGTTAACTTCCTATATTTTTCCATGCTGATGCAGCAGAGTTGGAGCGGAGCTCTTGTCAAAGAACATCTCCAAGGCACTGTAAACCATCTGTCTGTAAATAAAAATTTTGTTGGTTCATGCTGAACAGGTGTTTACAAATTAACTTTTTTTATATAAATAAGTCAATTTAAATTGTTACAGAGCTTTTTAGTGTCTAAATTTCATTTGTATTCTATTTATTATGAAGGGACAAATTATAATCTCAATAATGAAAACATTTACATGTGTGGAGATTTGATTCATTTACATAAAATGTGTTCTATGAAACATATTTAAGTTTATTTAATTTAATATTTTAATGTTTTAAAATATATTTGCATAGAAATCTAATATATTTACAGAAATGTAATATGTTAACAAATATTAGAAATGTATGTATGGAAATATATTACAAATGTATTCACATAGAAAAAAGTGTTAATAAATTATACTGTTGCTTGTTTGTTAATTCCTTGTGTAGTTATACCAGTCTTATTTGACTGATCATATATTTACAAAGGATGTTAAAATTACCTGCAGTGAACATTCCCCACAATTTTTATTTGTGGCAAACATCCCCATTGCATCCTCCCGCAAGCATACTTGTGTGTGCCAGTTTTAGATACCACTGTCCCAGCAACAGCTAACAATCTCAGTTTTTATGGCAGGAACACAAGGTTCTCTCAAAGTATTCAGCAAACTTTCTTGTAATGATGTTATCTGCTCTTTATTAATGTTTTTAACGCGCTAGGACAGAAGCATCATTTATACATTATGCATGAACGAATTTAGTTGAATGTTCATGTACCTTTAAACATTACTATCCACTTATTTCAGAAGTTCAAATGCAATAAATGATAATGAAAATGACAAAATTGAATGTGCACTAAATATTTTTTTCCAATGTCCACAGCATTCTGCTCTCTCCTTCAGGAAATCAGTGTTGCGTAAGTGACTCTCAATACATCAAGGCAGATGTATAATGGATGGCTTTTAGGATTTCTAGAGTATGACTTTAGGCAAAATTTTGTATTACACAAATATCCACTGCATGCTTCTTGGTCAACCCAATTCTAGTGGTTGGCAGAGAAGCAGAGGGACTTCTTTGGAAGTGGAGATAGAAGTACTTTAAAAAGCAAAGGCACCAGTACAGAACACACCGCAATCAAACAAAATCAGTTAAGACAGCATCCCCAGTTTTAAGGAAGCAAACAGGTGCACTGGTGATTTTATGCCGTACAGAGTCTGTTTTTTGCAGTGCTTGATGGGCTGTTGTGAGAGAGAGACCATGTGTTTACGAGCAAAGAGAGGGAAAAATAGAGCCAGGGAGATGGAAGATTGTTTATGGCTACAAAAGGCACCATCCAAGCAAACAGGCAAAATGTGCAATGGTGTGCTGGGAATAAAATTGTCATCCAGTTTTATTTCCAGCACATTATAGAACATTCTGCCATACAGAAAGCAGTTAAAAGTGCACAGATGTGGGCTAAAGGTGCATGCATAATGATCATGACGTGAAAAAATTCCAACATATTTCCATTTTAATTGCTAACCCAGATCTTTAAACATCATTTCATCCCATGCTACGACTTACCTGCCGTCCTGTCTGGTGATGGTATACCCATAGGCTGGTTTGTTAATGAAGCTGATATTTACACCGACCAGCGGAGTCCCATCTGAAGTCACTACTTGTCCCCGGATAACACAGGCATGACTGTGAGGTTAAAAAATGAAAATCATACTAAGTAAAATGGGTCATGTTGTTTCACACTGTAGAAAAGCATCAGATGCTATTTGTAAACACATATAATAAATTAAATGAATCCCACAGCTCTGAGGAAACCTCAGTGGGGTTTCCTGTCTGAAGAGCAAAAGATAAGAGCAAAAAAATGGGACAGTGTTTGTGTCATTCCTGCTGTTTGAGAGAACAATGCGGAGGTATGAGTGCTTTCAGTCACAGCAGATATCTGGGCTTGAAACTGCCTCTATCTGATGTTATCAGTCTGCCTCAGGAGCTCTGACTTACTGATCGATATGAAAAAGTCAAACACAGATTCTTAAAATCCTCAACAAGTACAAAACAACTCTCCGCTTGACATGACTTCTGACTCATAGAGTTAGAGATTTTTAATCAGGTTTCATGCTGTTCAGGCTGGAGATTATAGGACAAAAATAAGTATATTTTAAAACCATTACGCAAATATAAGAGCTGTCAGGTTTTTTGTAAGTTCATTCATTTTGCCTGCGACATGATGTAATATCTTTAATTCATTTGATTAAATAATAGGTATATCATTTGATCTGATATAACAGAAAGACAGAAATTTAAATTAGACAAGAAATGACTTGTACGGTAAAATATGATATTAAAAATTACACACATCAGCTAGGTTAAAGATAAAAGCTCCTAGGAAAAATTTACACATTGGGGCTGTTTCTATGAAGCCATTAAACATTTGCCAGGTAGCGGAACAATTAACACGGGTGTGTAAGTGGCTGGCCCTTCCTGTCCTTACTGCGGGCAAGATCACAGACCCAACAATATCCCTGTCCCAGGGAGGCTAACTTTATGCTAATTTAAGCAGCCTCTCACCTTCAGCAGTCCTTGGCTCGGCTCTGCGTCCCTGTAAACAAAGCTAGTAGAGATAGCGCACAAGTGCACAGCCCCACCACAATGTCTATTATCAGACCGCGAGCGAACTCAAGTAGAATAGAAAATAGAGACAGAACAAGTGACAAAGAAAGATCACTAAATAAAAGGGTGGAAAGATAGAAAGAGAGAGAGATATAATGTGTAAAGCTTTTGTCTATCTACAACATTGCTCGAGGTGACAGTTTGATTTAGAGTATTCCCATTCAGAAGGGGCAGCGATGCAAGTTTTCACAAGGTGCACTGAGTGGAACTGTCGGCTCTGAGCCACAGAGAAATATGCAGAGCTGATTCAACAACTCCACGACAAATGATTTAAATATTGACATTAAATGGATCCGAAGAAGACGAAGGAAGAACACCGAAGTGGTCTAGACAAAAAGCCTAAAGTTCATTTATTCAGCAAACCCTATTCTCAAACAAGGCAGATAAAATGGGAAGATGGTTTATAAATAACAGAGATATCACCTTGTGCCGTACTGTGCTGACAACCACGTAATAGAAGCAAATTGTAGGCCACGTCTGACTTGATATTAAAAGAGACATAGTAAACAACTATGAAGGAAACACGCTAAACCGTCCTGAGAGGCAGGTTCTGGGAGCGCTAAGCAGCATTTTTTTTTGCTAAATAGTTGATGGGTAAAATGAATGTTTGCAAACTCTGTTAAAGCAGAATTCTCAAATAAAATTTGCAGCAAGTTTCTTTAGCACTGTAAAGCTAACAAGCTAATTAGGATAGCATATGTAAACAGGCTGAATCTAAGGTTATTATCAGGGCATTGCTAAGCATTAGCAACAGCATAAAAGCATCGCTGTTCCTAAATTTAGCTGCGGATGCTGTCAATTCATCTAAGGCCTTCGTTAGCGTGAAGCCTTAGCAAGCACAACTAATTACTTTTGAAAACTTTTAAAGAGGGGATAAACATAAAAATATGCTTCCTCTCTTTCATTATATCTTAGTACAGCAGTTCTTCCCTTTCGCAGAAACTGCAACATGTTCTAAATAGGCTAAATGGAGAGAAATAATGGGCCATCTCAGGCCGCCCCCCTTCGGCATCTCCACATGATGGTAAAAGGGGCTAAGTACACTCAGATGCAGCAAGCAAACAACTTGACCCAAGTGCATCTCCAGGCAAGCACATTTATTTTTTTGTGCCATCCATGGTGTTCAGATAAACAGAGCACATGCTGTAGAGGTTAAAGCACATTGGAACAACATGCGAAAAGTTTCAGACAGGTGAGCCTTGCAAATCAGGGTTGGGTGACTTTGATCATTCCCAGCTGTGTTACTTTCTTGTGGTTGGACATGTTAGATGTGCATTTCGACATGTCTCTGAGCATACACAGGTTTGCTGTGGAATCAATAAAGAGGCCTGATCAGTTGATGGCAAGGGGCTCTTTTAGACCAACTGCGGATATGTCTAAGAGGTCCATCTGGGCTGCTGTCAGCCTCTCTCATATCTGTCAGTGGGCGGAGGAACTAAGAGGTAATAAATAATATATCAGCCTGATATTTTTAGGTGAATCGAGGTCTCCGATCTTGCGGCTGCTGGCCGACTTCTAACGCTTTTATTTATTTATGTCACTATTTTTTTTGGGGAGATGATGGTGATGAAGGGTAGGCCTAGACTCCCATCTTGAAATAATGAAGAGGGTATCAGGAGACTCCCTACCGAGCATTGCAAAAATGTCACCTTGGGAAAATGTCACAGGGTATCACAAGCATTTCATGAATACCGGGTGACATGTGCACAAAAGGCAATATCAAACAAAGTCCAATGTTTTATCTTTGCATGAGGTTATGCACATCGGACACAACTTGATTGAGGGCGCAGTGATTTATGCAGCGGGAGAACGTCTGGCAGATAGGACTGAAATGAGTGCAAGAATGAGAGCTCAGGACAGCTTTGAAGTGATCAGAGTCTCATTAGGACAGCGCAGATTAGACAAAGGAGTCCATACTTGCCAGAGGCTCAGTCACGCAAAGCAAAAAAGGCCATTTGGTCCAGAGTTTGAGCTGAACTGTGGGAAATGGCCATTTAAGAGATGTAAAACAATACCCTACTCACTATAGTTCAGGGAAGGACTGTTCACTGATCCGAAACCCCTCACACTTGAGTTTCCAAATGAACAAGACAAAACAAGGTCTAAAAACAGAAGGCTTTGAATCGAAGACCTCTTTGGCACATTATGCCTTATGGAGATCTGAATCAAACGTCAACGCACCCTGGGCAACACCATTAGAGGCATTCTCTATGGAGAGCACAAAAAGATGCTCATTTGCTTGTTACGTTTTCATTTTTGCCTTTGAAATGTCAGTTCTACTTTCATGAAAGGAAATGCGGGGATACTCTACGACATTTCAAAGGAGCACAACTTTTTCCCAAGTCTCTAGTAGCGTCTTTTGTGCTCATTTCAAATGAGAACAGGAGGAGAGAGAGGGACGAGACCAGTGCACGAGTGGGATGCAAATGCAAAAGTGGCGTTCACTCTAGGTATTGTTTACAGATAAAAAGGGAACGCCACAAAATGGAGGCAAAAGATGAAAAGCCACATGGGATCACACAGTGACAGCACTGTTCTCTCATACCAAACATCTTTGGGGCACCTTGGGATGAGCCCCATGCCCTGTTTGTTTACAGGAACAAGAGCTGTAGATGGATTGACAGCATCTACTTATAGTTACTGATTGATCTAAATATCTAAATATACACTATGGTGGATTGGGATTTGGGAGAAGTATGGAAAAAAACTAAAAATGCAAGAAATTGCACAAAAATTGCACAAAAATTGCAAATATTACGCAAGAAACACTTACATGCCATCAAAGGGGTTGGTACCAGGGATGACGTGGGTGCTGTCCCGGCCCACCAGGAAGCGGATACGCTGGTAGAAGGACTGCAGGGTGCTCAGAGTGGAAGAGATCTGGGTCTCCTGGATAATATCCAGTGGATCAGGAGAGCCCACACACAGCGAGGTGGTGTGACATGATGTCTGCAAACAGCAGTCCGGGTCCATGCAGTCCATCAACCCATCTAATAGAGAGAGAGAGGTTTAGTCTTTAATAATAGGAATTTAGTGTCAGAAAATAAATCAGTGTTTTTTTGTTTGTTTTTTTAACAAAATTACTTACAATTTTTATCTTATGTTTATAAGCTGGATTTAAATGATTTCTAAATGGACAAAACTAGTTTAGGTGGTTTAAAAGATCGGCTACCAGATGGTGGTTTTCTGAGGTGGAACAACTTGTTCAAGTTAGTCAAAGGTTGTAGAACACCACAGACAAGGTACCACATTTACAGATTATATTTTGGTAGGGTTAAATAGGTTTAGCGCCTTATTAGGGAATGCATCAGTTTGCATCAGAATGTTTTAGATCAGGTATGACCTGGTTACCAGAAATGTTCAGAACCTGCAGCACAGATACCTTCCAACATACTTATTCTGTCCAAGCTAACGTCATTCCCCTAGGTTGGTATCTTTAACAGAGAGGAAAAGATTTCATCATCCCAAGACGAACATTGGCAAACTGTTAGCAGGATCTTGTAAACTTCTGAGAAATAACTGCCTCTGTTAGATGGCTTTCTGTGCCCTACAGCTGCATTATTGCAGTAAGTTAGAGCCAGTCTGGCTTATTTCCTTCATGTTTTCCCCCCTTTCCAACAGTTTCCACACCTTTACAGGCGGCTCAGCCTTTCCCTCCTGTAATTCAGCTGAAATAATTCAGGACTTCAGGCCATGCTGAGAGGAACCCTTTAATGTACTGAAGTGGGTCATCCCTTATTCTCTAATATCTCTCTCTTCCTCTCTCTCTACTTTCAGGAACCTCTCTGACCAGACGGGCCAAATTATAAAAATAACACCTCTCCTGGTGGAAGCTTCAACTCTGCTTGTTTCAGTCACCCCAACAGTACAACCAATTGCCTGCTTAACTACTAGCATATGTACTAGCACTTTCTGATTCCTATATTACACGTTATCATAATTTTAGTTTGGTCTGCATATTATTTCCATTTATCTGGACACAAAACCTCAAAACCTTTTTTGCTGTTTTCATGTGAATATCTGTGATTATTTAGGAAGGTCATAAAAGCACAAATAAGCTTGCAGTTACATAAAATGCTAATCAGGTATAAAACCAGGTTTTTGGAATCTGTAGCAGAACATTGATTTGTGATCTCCCCAAAGAGTGTGCTCTTCAGTGCAAAGATGTTTTATGCTCAGTGTGGTTTGTGACAGGACAAGGCTACCTTTGATTTTGAGGCTTGGCAGGAGGTCTGTTCTAAGCTGTTGCTTGCTGGGAAGCGGAGATGATATGGACTTGGTATGTCTCTCTTTTACCTTAGGGAACTTGAAACTATGATTTTGACTAAAACAACTCACTCTTCTACAAGTGGACCCACAGGGAAGGTCTGACCATTTCCAATGCTATATAAAAGAGCTGCCAGCTTGTAGCTCAGTGAAGGTGCTTAAGGCAAACTCTAGATCTTAGTGTTCTAAGTGACAAACTGACAACAGCTCAGGCATTGTAAACAACTCCAGTGTAAGCAATAGAAAGAGAAAAGAAGAGACTCAAGCAAAGACTGTTAAATCTTCATAATAAATGTCAAGGTAGCATGTTGTTTGTGTTGTACCTCCGTCATTGTCCTTGCCGTCACTGCAGGCTGTCTCCATTGAAGTGTCGCAGCCTGCTCCCCGCCAGCCCAGCTGACAAACGCAGTACCAGCCATTATTACCCAGCGTGCATCTGCCGTTGCCATTGCACAGACCAGGACAGCCCTCTGTGCACACAAAAGCAAAGCGTACACATTACAGAGGGCACTTTTCACCAAAACAAACATTACGCTATAACAGACAAGACATTGCAAAGCCTAGTGTCTGTATCCCAGACGAAAAAGTCAAAATGACGGGTTGTAGGTCAAAAGAGTGCTTCAGTAATAACAGTAATAACTTCAGGTGATTAACTGATACACCTTTTTAAGCCGTTATATCCTATAGAGGCAGACTCATACTGCAGAGCTCCTCCAGATCAATACATTCTCATTAGTGTTGTACAATAGATGCAGAACTCAGCTCTAAAGAGAAAGAGAGAGAGCAAGAAAAAAAGAGGCAAGACAATGAGACAGTAAAGTTAGAGGCAAAATCTAACCTGGAAAAAAAACCAATTACCTCAACTAGATAAACAGCAATATGGATAATCAACCAACAACCTTAGCTTTAGACAGTAGACTAGTTTTAAGCATGGAAACTATGCAAGTGCCAGATACAACACAAACCATATTCTGTTTTATTTCTATAACGTGAATGTCATGACACATTTGGAAATAGGATTTCACAGGGCTGCGATTGAGCAGGGAGGTTAATGCTGACAGGATGTAGATAGCACAGATGGCACATGGTCCTACAGACATGGTACACTCCATACGACAGTGTAAAATGTCTGTCATTGTCATCTGTTTCCTCCTCCCCTTCACTGCCACTTATCAGCTACCTGTCCAATTCCATTTCCTAAGATGAAAACATAGACGAAAGAAGAGAAACCCTGCGCCATCGAATGTAAAATCCTGACATGCTTTTCACAAGCCAAGAGCCGCTCTCCAAGATGTCTGAGCTGACCTATTTTGTCAGCGACAGTTAGCACAGCCACTGCTCGAACATCATAGAGACTAAAGGAAGGGAGAGAGAGTGAGTGGGAGTTTGTATAGAGAAAGGTGGTGGATGCCTGATAAGAAAGAAATCCGAGATGCCTCTAAAAGCCATGATCATTTCTAAAGATGGCTCAATGGGGAATGGCATGCAGTGTTTTCATCTAGGCTTTGTGCATCATGATGCTATGCTCAATGTTCCAAGACAGCTGTGCTTCAATAACTGATATATGTTAGCACATTTAGCACCATCTGACACAAGAAAAAATATATATTGCTGATCTTTTGCTGTAGCATGTAAGTCTACACCTAAATGAAGAATCCATCAAGAAAGTGGGCTGCAACGTTGACTTACATAATTATATAGCTGCACAGATCAGCACAATGCCATGTAAATATAAGAAAGAGCAATGGAGCTGCAGTGTAGTGGTTAGAGCACATGCTCTGGCACGCTGAGCTATGATACTCTTGGGCATTAGTCTCAAACTCAATAGCTCGACCGTAATCAAACACACTTGATCTAACTAATCAAGGTTTTTAGGATTACTAGAATTGTACAAGCATGTGTGAGTTGGAGCTGGTTGGATCTAAACTCTGCAGAGCTGTGGCCCTCCAGGAATTGAGTTTGAGACCACTGCTCATGGATAAAGAATCCCAAACAGCAATTTTGATTATTTGCATGATACAGTCTAAACATGCTCTTGAAAGCACAGACCACCAACCTGCTTATTTTCAGTTCCAATCTCTGTTAACAGCAGCAGGTAATCAAGATGAATACGCTTGCTCAAAAGTTACAGGCAGGTGTACTTGATTGAGCTGTAGCTAGACTCTTCAAACTGTGGACCTTTAGAAGCAAAAGTATGTCCCACACTGTCTCTTTTGCAGGACCTACATTTCCTTGATGCTTTGGACTTCTCATTGGAGTACTACTAAAAAGTCTACACAATGCCATGTCAACAAAGCATGTACTTTGAGGATGACTAAAGGACAAGACCTTTGGATGATCTAATTTCTTGTCTTTTTCCCTACCATCAATAGATGTTGCAAAGAAAGGGTCGCAAAACTCAAGGTTGTGCTTGCATTCACAGCCCCCAGCTGACCTCACATCGTAAGGTCGATCTTTCTGTGCTTCAAGGCAGTCAGTGACAGTTATATGCTTTGCTAACAAGCAAAGCATGAGCCTGACCAGTAGACAGCAGGTTCTTCCTTAAACACCCAAACAGACAAACAGCTGCACAGTCTGCAGCGGCTAGACGTCTGAATGGTCTGTTCTGAATGCTTATTAAAGAGCTAAATAAATAAAGATCTGTACTCTGCTGGCAGCAGTTCAAGCAATTGGCAGCCCTTTCAGAGAGAGGCCCCTGTGGAGGCGCACCCGTGCATCAGGCTGAAACAGCTCCGGAGGGCCACAAACCACCTCGCGCGACCCCTGCCGTTCACGCTAGCCACACAGCCTCTCTATGTGGTAAGAAAGGAGGGAAGGGTGGGCTCACAGAGCAAGAAAACCAGAGACATGAAAGGAAAAAAACAAGGAGCAGGTAGGGGGTGGGCGGCGGCTGGGGCCCTGGCATCACCGGTGCATAGCATGCTTTAATTAGAGAGGCTGCCGCTTCAGCACCTCTCAGAACCCCCACCCCTCCTCCTGAACCCCCTCTTGCAGCGCTACACAGCTGCACTGAACATCCATTATGCATTGCGCCGGTTGGCAAGGTCCATGACCCTCCACCAGCCCTCCCTCCTTGGATCCTGTGGGCCATCCATCCCCTTGAGTTCCACAACAGGGATACAACGGCTAAGGAGACGCTCCGGCTCTTGTGCCGCCCACTCAGCGGGCACGAAGGTGCTAAGTAGCAAGGTGGCAGAGCAGCACATTGGATGTGGTGGCAGAACAGCAGCATGATGCGGCAAGGACTGTGGTTAGTGTGGCATGAAGCATGGGCTGAACGAAATAGAAGCGCAACCCTTTCAGGGATGAGCGTTATGAAGGATGGGCTAATGGAAATATGATGGATGACAGAACATGAGAGGAAGAAAAGATAGGACAGGAGGAGTGCCATACCTTTCACTACCTTATCCAGATAGTGAGCTTTAGGGGGAGATAAAAGACAAGGACATATAAGGGAGGTTTTGAACAGTGCTGCTTCCATGACAAGACACAGACAGCTAGAGGCATGGGTGGTTGCTCCAGACTTCTACGTTTACGAAAACACAGGGGCTGCAAAGCTATAGCAAGGACAATAACATGCATAAAGTAACACGTCACATCACAGGCTGGGAGAAAGTTAAAGGTATGGTGTGACAGGGTAGAGAAAGAGAGAGATGAAAACAGATGTAGCGGGAAGTCTCGGTTTATCTGAACAAGTATTACAGGTTTGGCAACACTTTCTATGAAGCCTGTATTTTAAAGCTCTTCATAAATGCCTTATGTTACACATTTCTAACATTCTGAATAGAATGTAAGTATTACAATTGCTTAAAGGAACACTCCACTTTTTTTTTTTCTTTTTGGAAATAGGCTCATTCTCGAACTCCCCAGTTAATAAGATGAGGTTTAGCATTTTTTTAATCCATTCAGCCAATCTCCGGTCTGGCGACAGCACTTTTAGCATATCTTAGCATAAATCATTGAATAGATTCAATTTTGATGCTGAATAGATTCAAAACGGTAAAACTCAACTTATTAACTCTGGGGAGTTGGAGAATGATATTTATGGTTTTATGAAGAATATCTGAATCTAAATATATATAAAAAAAATCTAAAGTATATCCTTCAAGTTTAACACTGTGTACATAAGCCTATGTCAAAAGAGCATGTCACTGATGAGACAACCACGTTCTAAGAAACACATCATCTGTCAAACATTCTGTACATTACATCATGAACCGTCACACTTACCACATTTAATGACGAACGCTTTATGAGAATATATGATCCCTGGGGGATGCTATATCTCACTATATGGTACATGTATGAAGAACATCAATATTGCATCAAGAAAATATTAAAAGACAGAAAGCTAGTTCACAGGCCCAGAAAAATAAATAAATAACTCTCTTGGTCATTTCTGCTATTAACTGATCTGGAAAGTTCATACGATCAAAATAGAAACTGCTTTCTTTGCTTTGTTCACCTCTGGTGTTTTAAGAGAAGCTGTTTCGTTTTTGGGGCCACTGACTGATAAACTCAATTGTTACAGCTGGAAAATAAAATACAATATCAGATTACACTATGTTAGTTCCTTTAACAGAGCAGATATGCCATGAATGGATAAGGTTAAGATAGAGAGGATGAGAGACAAAGAGTAGAACAGAGACACAATGATCGAAACACTGGTTAACAGACTGTTTACTGGTCCATTCATATTCTTTAGGCGAGAACAAAAGTCAAGAACTATATTGTGACTTATTCATGTTCCAAGAACATCATTCCACTCAACCAATCAAATTTTAGAATTACGAATAAGAATAGGTGCAACACTGTTATCAACCAAATTATTGCTCTGTGAATTAAGAGGCAGGTTAGGGTTAGGTGGCACTTTCAACAAATAATTGGGTCTGAAATTCTTAAATAGTTTTTGACATACTTTGAAGTATTTAACTTTTCTTTCTCAACAAATGGTCATTAAAGGGACATGATTAACCTTAAGAAAAAATAATGGATTCTTTGCAACCTGTTACCAAAATTTAGTCTAAATGAGTGCTGTCAAACGATGAACCTTGATTAAATCAACAATAAAGATTTTTGTTTACATAATATATGTGTGTGTACTGGGTTTATTTATGTATATTTATGCATGCATGTGTACTGAGTTTATTTATGTATATATAAATACACACGCATAGAATATTCTATATTTTACAGAATATATTTATATATTTCTATTATTATATTTAATCTTATATATAAATATATGTAATATATAAACATATTTTTTAAAATATATACATTTGGATGAGATTGATTGCGATTAATCGTTTGACAGCACTAATCTAAATAGGTAGTTTTTTGTAAATACACATTAAAATAAATCCAAATATTTACAATAGCTTAACAAGGTAAGATTCTTGACTATAATTTTTGTAAACACTGATAAAAAAAAGAATGATTTTATGTGTATAAAACTAGTAGTATTTCATGTAATAGGTACATTTTGGAATCACCAGGGCCATGTATTCATGTGAACCATTTTGTCTCCAAATAGTTAGTACAAGGTAAACAGGCAGGGAGAACTGCTGGTCACTGTTGTGCATGTTAAATAAGAACATTATGTTTGGCTTAGCTTCATTAGGGGCTCAATAATCCACACCAACCCCATATTTCCATTACAAAGCTATCCAAAAAGGTGTTGTGTTCAACAGTCCTCCTGCTCTGGAGGTGACAGGGAAAGAATCCATCTGCTGTTTTGTTGTCTATACTATTTAGTGGCTTTCGGTTAACACTTAAATATCCTAAAATCTGACCAAGGCACAACGTGCTTTAAATGGACAGCATAAAGACCCGAAAAAGGATATTTTTACAATTATACTAAAATAACTTGATATACTAATGGCTTAATAAACAGTGCATCTTGACATATTTTCGGGTTAACTATTATAAAAATGAGTAAATATTTCACAACAAAAAGACCTGAAGAGTATACTTGTATACAACAGGATTTTATGCCAAAAATGTTAATTATTTACATATCTGCATATCAGACATGATTTATGAGGGTTAATAAATGGAATTTTATTGAACCATGCATTTTATAAGAGCAACAAACCGTTCGAGAGAGCGTGTGACAGCATCCCTTACTTACAAAACGGCAAAAATAATGAATGTTTTAACGTTTTCGCCGTTTAATTTCCTAACGTAAAGAATGTCTTTCCAGTGACTGCTCGGCTTGTGCAGTGCAAATGTTTGGCTTTAAAATGAACTAATCGAAAGGAACGACAGAGAGAAGAAGAAAGGAGGGAAATGATGAGCAGAAATGAAAAGACACCTTAGCGCATTCCCACATTAAAATGCATGAAGACAAGCCTCATATCCTTGAGCAAACCTGTTCATGCTATGCCGAGTTGCACAAATTCAATTACGCATGCTTCTCTCACACCTCCCCCCTTCCCCGTCACGACCCCACCCTCATCCGACACACAAACGAGAGCTTACCTATAGTGCAGTGTTCTCCGTTCCATCCCGGGCTGCATTCACACTTCCCGTCTTTGCAGGTCCCGTGCTCGCTGCAGCGTGGGTGACAAGCCCGTTGTTCGCACCCGGCACCCATCCAGCCCTCGTCACTGAACGGCAGCTGCCCGCCACGCAGATGCCATGTCCACCACAGTCGGCTGCACACAACTCTGTGGGACGCGGGGAGAGAAGGGGTGTTAGCGAATAGTTGTTGGGACAGGGGGGTAAAAGAGAAAGCAAATCCAGGAGTTATTGTCAGTGATGGGACGGCCACGCTCCACTACCTTGTCTGATGGGTAGTGAAAAGAAATTCCTGCACCTCATAAAGGGGCAATCCCCTTTGGACAATACAAATCTAATAAGACCATTACAAAGCAGGGGTTCGGGGATTGTGGGAGGTTTAACAGGGGCAGATTTTCTGCTGTGTCTCTTCTTTCTTTTTGGGGTGGGGATTCCTCCTTTTTGTGTGGAAGGCGGCAGGCAAAAAAAAAAAAAAAAAAAAAAAAACGGAAGAAAAAGTAAAGTCAAAGAACAAAATCCAATTTTGACTTCCCACAGAGATGGAGACACACGCTGGATTATTTAAGTCGCTTTTACTGCATAAGTAATGAGGTGAAAGCTGAGGCAGCACGACACAAAATGCGTTTCTATAAGAAAGATCTATGAGACAATAACTGAAAGTTAGTTCACAAATTAAATCTAACACGCGGGATTTCAAAAATAAAACTCTCCGTGGGCTTTGGGAAGGTTTTGGCTGTGTGAACCGACAGTGACAATTAATTCGCTTAACACTTTGTCAAGTGAGTTTGAAATTTTGATATAATAAAAAGGTAACATAAAAACAGGGTGAAGGTGCGGCATGAAGCACAAACCATCAAGTGAAATGTTCGTTTTGGAAAGCAGGGACTGGACTGAACAAACAGCATTTTTCTTTTAAATAATTACCATCCTTGTAGCTTTTATGATCTTAATGATCTTGCAGGACTTTTTTATATAACATTTTTTTTAATCATTACTTTTAAAGAAAATGTTAATGCTGATCCCTTATCAGCAAATTAGGAGTTTATTGAAGCAAAGTCTAAATTAATAGTAAAGAGAATTGGGCCCAAATTAAAGTTTGTTAATTTACTTCTATTTTATGTGCATAAGTGAATGTAAAATAAAATTGTGTGTGTGTGTTTAGGCGTTTATCGTAACCAAAAAAGTGTGTGTGTGTGTGTGTGTATCTATCTATCTATCTATCTATCTATATATATATATATATATATATATATATATATATATATATATATATAGATAGATAGATAGATAGATAGATAGATAGATAGATACACACACACACACTCATATTATGTAATCCAAAACATTTACTTTGGATGCGATTAATCGCAATTCATCGTTTGGCATTAATAATTACAATTATTGCAGCGGATGCTTTTGTCGGTTAATGTAGTGTAATATCTTAAGTATCTTTATCTGAAGTAATCTAACATAATGAAAAAATAAGGGCCATCTTCAAAACACAGAATGGCGATTATGTGCCTAATTTGTCAAATCTACGCAGAAGGGAGTTGGAAAAAAGGTTGCCTATAGCCCATTAACGAGTCAATTATGTTCATGTTTTGTCATTGTTACAAATTAAACAGAGTTAAGTTAGTCTTTTTAGGCACAAACCATAACATGGCATTACCAGATTTAAAAGCTTGAAGGGAAAAAAAAAAATCCTTCCCTCATGCTAATTACAGCACTGGGCCTTTGTTAAATTATGTAAATGCCCTTAATTTCACATGCAACATTTCAATTAGAGGCATCCTAATGGCATTTCATTCAGAGCTGCTTAAAGTTGTCAAGGAGACACACAGTTGCTCATTTCCTCTCGTTCTAGCTCTTCTTTATTGTCCCTCCTCAATTTGCTTAGTATTTTGCCCCTCGCTCTATCGCATACACACACACAAACACGCTTGATTATACGAATATCATTTTCTCATAACGGCGTTCCTTAAAGCGATTCTCATAAAGGTAACACAGCAGCCAAATGACAGGATGATACCATCTGTGAATCGTTCCCACAATGCTTCACTGCAGGGCAAAAAAACGCTACTAACGTTGTACAATAATTGGGTAACTCCTGCTTGCGTCCTTTAATGGAGGAGGAGAACTAATTGATGCAGATCTTGATTGTTTGCAGCAGCTCATTTTAGAGCGTGGTGGAGCTGCCCGCCTGCCCACATACTAGAGCTGAAAGCTTTCTTATTCAATTAAAAACACTGACCGAGAGAAGGGAGTCAAAAAGAAGGAAAAAAGGGAAGAGGCAGAGAGAGGGAGGAAGGGACTTCATCTCAGGAGAGGTTTTATCTCCGTGTAGGATTTGCAGAAAACTATTTGACAGTTTTAATAATTTTATTTGATATTTTATTTTGATTTGATATTTTATCAAAGCTCAAATTTATCGGTAACAATACATTAAATGTTTTTTAGTGTTAAATGGTTGCTAGAATTTTGCCACTGGAGGTAAAATATACTGTATTTATTTCATTTTATTAAAACTCACATTTTTTCAGTTTATTACTAACATCGCACGTTTGTCAGTGTTAAATAGTTACCAAATAAATATATTTAAATTGCTTTTATTTTACTGTTTTATCTATTTATGCTTTTTACATTTAATTCGATGAAATATTGTCCAACTGAATGAGCGAAAGTAAAATAATACATTTAAGTAATTGATCAAAGCATATTGTTTTCATGAATATTTCTTCATGTTGTCTCGATGACAATACATGCGTTACATTTTCTAGGTGTTTTATTTTTATCGTGTTTACAATCCAGATCGAAGAGTTAAAGCAGAGGCAAGCAGAGGAGAGTACAAGTCTCGTAATAATTTAGTCATGCTGCATCATTCGCTTGAGAAGCCAGGCTTTAAATGGCTATTTCCAGCAAAGCCATCAGATTACCTAATAGGTCAAGTCTGCCTGCTTGGCATTAAAGCGAAATTCATAGTTGTGTTTCAAAAGTTAGCTGAAGCAAAATTCCCATCAGTTCTCTGATCTCCTAAGCTTCGTGGTGTTTACAATAGCAGCGACCAAAATAACGATACTGCATCATGCTTTGAGCGCTTCTGGAGGCATTTCAATAATAAATGTCCTTGTCTCAAAAGCGTTTTAGTAAAATAGCGTTTGGTTTTCTTTCTTGTGTTTTAGGATGGGAGAGAAAGAAAAAAAGAAAAAAACGAAACACGACCTAAAAATAATGAGCCTCTTTTTTAGCTTTTAATTATTTATTTAGCAAGCATATATAAAATTTGAGTGTTTGATCCAAGGTTATTATCATAAATATCAATGATGCAAAAACATGAACCGAATTACTAAATTTAACTAAAAGTAAAAGTTGTAAGCATGTCCACATTTCTGATCTTTATTATACATTTTTAAAACACAGATGTTGAATAACACTTACAACTAGAAAGTACATTTCCTGAAGAAAATGTGAGTGGTGCTTGCCGTGGCAAAACTCTCGCTCGGCTGCATGACTAGCATGTCGTTAGCATGACTAGCATGTCGCTAGCATGTTTTTAGCATGATTAGCAAGTGACTAGCATGTCGCTAGCATGACTAAGCATGTCGCTAGCATGTTTTTAGCATGATTAGCAAAGTGACTAGCATGTCGCTAGCATGTTTTTAGCATGATTAGCAAGTGACTAGCATGTCGCTAGCATGACTAGCATGTCGCTAACATGTTTTTAGCATAATAAGCAAGTGACTAGCATGTCGCTAGCATGACTAGCATGTCGCTAGCATGTTTTTAGCATGATTAGCAAAGTGACTAGCATGTCGTTAGCATGACTAGCATGTCGCTAACATGTTTTTAGCATGATTAGCAAAGTGACTAGCATGTCGCTAGCATGACTAGCATGTCGCTAGCATGTTTTTAGCATGATTAGCTAAGTGACTAGCATGTCGTTAGCATGACTAGCATGTCGCTAGCATGTTTCTAGCATGATTAGCAAGTGACTAGCATGTCGCTAGCATGACTAGCATGTCGCTAGCATGTTTTTATCATGATTAGCAAGTGACTAGCATGTCGCTAGCATGACTAGCATGTCGCTAACATGTTTTTAGCATGATTAGCAAGTGACTAGCATGTCGCTAGCATGACTAGCATGTCGCTAACATGTTTTTAGCATGATTAGCAAAGTGACTAGCATGTCGGTAGCATGACTAGCATGTCGCTACGATGTTCTGATGCAAAGATATAGGTCTTGCTAAAAGGTTGCTAGGGTGTTTGATAATGGTTGCTAAGGCGTGGATAGGAGATGTCTATGGTGACTCAGGATTGGCTGTTTGCTGCCCCGAGTCAAACGAGCCCACCCCCATGTCTCTGTGACGTTCTTTTTTGAAGATATGTAAGTTTTGGTTAAGATTTTGGTTGCTAAGGTCATCAATAAAGGTTGCTAGGGCGTGGCTATGAACAGCTGAAGTAGTTCATGATTGGCCGTTTGCTGCCCCGACTCAAACGAGCCCACCCCCATGTCTCTATGACGCTCTGATCCAAAGATACCCATCTGAACCATTATAATGGCAGTCTATGGGATCTGTTGCTAGGGTGCTCTAATTGGTTGCTAGGGCGTGGCTTGACACCTTCATAGTGATTCAGAGACTTTGATTGGTTAGCTGAGTAAAAGCGAGCCCACCCCACGTCTCTATGACATTTTAATGCAAAGTTATTTAGATTTGCGAAATTCCTATGTAAATTACCATAGTAGGAAAAACACATGTGCATTTTTCCCTCACCATACTATGTCAATGGGGCAACTTTGGAGGTCTCTTGCCCCCCAAGGGTAAAACTTTTACCCCACTGTGGGGTATGTTCTCGTTCAGCTTGATAAAGTCTTCAAATCTGGTGATTTACAAGTTTGTGCGATATTCTCGCTCTGCGCTACGATCCGTCAAAGTTGGTCGCAATGTTACGTCTATGGGATTTTTCGCCCGATTTTTCGCCCGGTGTACGAAAATCGTACGCCCGATCGCTTATAAAAGTCATAGCACATCTTTCCACAATACCCCGCACGATTTGACGCCCGTTTCAGGGGTGTGTGGCAAAAACTGCGGGACTAGTTACGCGCCGAAAATCGTACGGAATCTATAATAATAATAACTAGAAAGTACATTTCCTGAAGAAAATGTGAGTGGTGCTTGCCGTGGCAAAACTCGCCCTCGGTTGCTAGGGTAAATAGGTTGGTTGCTAGGAAACAGCTTGGTAGCTGACAATGATGATACACTTGTCACTATGAATGATATAAACCAACCCCCATGTCTCTATGACGTTCCGATTTAAAGATATGCCCGTTTGAGTTGGGGTTGCTAGGGTGTTTGATAATGGTTGCTAAGGCGTGGATAGGAGATGTCTATGGCGACTCAGGATTGGCTGTTTGCTGCCCTGAGTCAATCGCACCCACCCCCATGTCTCTGTCATGTTCTGTTTTGAAGATATGCAAGTTTGGATTTTGGTTGCTAAGGTCATCGATAATGGTTGCTGGGCGTGGCTACGAACAGCTGAAGTACTTCATGATTGGCCGTTTGCTGCCCCGAGTCAAACGAGCCCACCCCCATGTCTCTATGACGCTCTGATCCAAAGATACCCATCTGAACCATTATAATGGCAGTCTATGGAATCTGTTGCTAGGGCGCTCTAAATGGTTGCTAGGGCGTGGCTTGACACCTTCATAGTGATTCAGAGACTTTGATTGGTTCGCTGAGTAAAACGAGCCCACCCCACGTCTCTATGACATTTTAATGCAAAGTTATATTGATTTGCAAAATTCCTATGTAAATTACCATAGTAGGGAAAAACACATGTGCAGTTTGACCCTCACCATAGTAAAAGTTTGGAGGTCTCTTGCCCCTTCAGGGGTAAAACTTTTACCCCACTGTGTGGTATGTTCTCGCTCAGCTTGATAAAGTCTTCAAATCTGGTGATTTACAAGTCTGTGCGATATTCTCGCTCTGCGCTCACGATCCGTCAAAGTTGGCGCAATGTTAAGTCTATGGATTTTTTCGCGATTTTTCGCGGCGATTTAAAAATCGATCGCCCGATCGCTTATAAAAGTCATAGCACATCTTTCCACAATACCCGCACGATTTGGCGCCCGTTTCAGGGTGTGTGGCAAAAACTCTGCGGGACTAGTTACGCCGAAAAATCGCACGGAATCTATAATAAGAATAATAATAATAAGTAAGAATAAGTATGAGGAATAGTAATAGTGTGCTTTTGCCTTGAAAGGCAAGCACCACTAATAAGTAAGAACTAGAAAGTACATTTCCTGAAGAAAATGTGAGTGGTGCTTGCCGTGGCAAAACTCTCGCTCGGCTGCATGACTAGCATGTCGTTAGCATGACTAGCATGTCGCTAGCATGTTTTTAGCATGATTAGAAAAGTGACTAGCATGTCGCTAGCATGTTTCTAGCATGATTAGCAAGTGACTAGCATGTCGCTAGCATGACTAGCATGTCGCTAGCATGTTTTTAGCATGATTAGCAAAGTGACTAACATGTCGCTAGCATGACTAGCATTTCGCTAGCATGTTTTTAGCATGATTAGCAAGTGACTAGCATTTCGTTAGCATGACTAGCATGTCGCTAGCATGTTTTTAGCATGATTAGCAAGTGACTAGCATGTCGCTAGCATGACTAGCATGTCGCTAGCATGTTTTAGCATGACTAGCATGTCGCTAGCATGTTTTTAGCATGATTAGCAAAGTGACTAGCATGTCGCTAGCATGACTAGCATGTCGCTAGCATGTTTCTAGCATGATTAACAAGTGACTAGCATGTCGCTAGCATGACTAGCATGTCGTTAGCATGTTTTTAGCATGATTAGCAAAGTGACTAGCATGTCGCTAGCATGACCAGCATGTCGCTAGCATGTTTTAACATGATTAGCAAGTGACTAGCATGTCGTTAGCATGACTAGCATGTCGCTAGCATGTTTTTAGCATGATTAGCAAGTGACTAGCATGTCGCTAGCATGACTAGCATGTCGTTAGCATGTATTTAGCATGATTAGCAAAGTGACTAGCATGTCGCTAGCATGACTAGCATGTCGCTAGCATGACTAGCATGTCGCTAGCATGTTTTTAACATGATTAGCAAGTGACTAGCATGTCGTTAGCATGACTAGCATGTCGCTAGCATGTTTTTAGCATGATTAGCAAGTGACTAGCATGTCGTTAGCATGACTAGCATGTCGCTAGCATGTTTTTAGCATGATTAGAAAAGTGACTAGCATGTCGCTAGCATGACTAGCATGTCGCTAGCATGTTTCTAGCATGATTTGCAAATGACTAGCATGTCGCTAGCATGACTAGCATGTCGCTACGATGTTCTGATGCAAAGATATAGGTCTTGCTAAAAGGTTGCTAGGGTGTTTGATAATGGTTGCTAAGGCGTGGATAGGAGATGTCTATGGTGACTCAGGATTGGCAGTTTACTGCCCCGAGTCAAACGATCCCACCCCCATGTCTCTGTGACGTTCTGTTTTGAAGATATGTAAGTTTTGGTTAAGATTTTGGTTGCTAAGGTCATTGATAAAGGTTGCTAGGGCGTGGCTATGAACAGCTGAAGTAGTTCATGATTGGCCGTTTGTTGCCCCGAGTCAAACGAGCCCACCCCCATGTCTCTATGACGCTCTGATCCAAACATACCCATCTGAACCATTATAATGGTAGTCTATGGGATCTGTTGCTAGGGTGCTCTAATTGGTTGCTAGGGCGTGGCTTGACACCTTCATAGTGATTCAGAGACTTTGATTGGTTAGCTGAGTAAAACGAGCCCACCCCCACGTCTTTATGACATTTTAATGCAAAGTTATTTAGATTTGCGAAATTCCTATGTAAATTACCATAGTAGGAAAAACACATGTGCATTTTTCCCTCACCATACTATGTCAATGGGGCAACTTTGGGGGTCTCTTGCCCCCCAGGGGTAAAACTTTTACCCCACTGTGTGGTATGTTCTCGCTCAGCTTGATAAAGTCTTCAAATCTGGTGATTTACAAGTTTGTGCGATATTCTCGCTCTGCGCTACGATCCGTCAAAGTTGGTCGCAATGTTACGTCTATGGGATTTTTCGCCCGATTTTTCGCCCGAAAATCGTACGCCCGATCGCTTATAATTAGCAAGTGACTAGCATGTCGCTAGCATGACTAGCATGTCGCTAATATGTTTTTAGCATGATTAGCAAGTGACTAGCATGTCGCTAGCATGACTAGCATGTCGCTAGCATGTTTTTAGCATGATTAGCAAAGTGACTAGCATGTCGTTAGCATGATTAGCATGTCGCTAACATGTTTTTAGCATGATTAGCAAGTGACTAGCATGTCGCTAGCGTTTTTAGCATGATTAGCTAAGTGACTAGCATGTCGTTAGCATGACTAGCATGTCGCTAGCATGTTTCTAGCATGATTAGCAAGTGACTAGCATGTCGCCAGGCATGACTAGCATGTCGCCAGCATGTTTTTATCATGATTAGCAAGTGACTAGCATGTCGCCAGCAGCATGACTAGCATGTCGCTAACATGTTTTTAACATGATTAGCAAGTGACTAGCATGTCGCTAGCATGACTAGCATGTCGCTAACATGTTTTTTAGCATGATTAGCAAAGTGACTAGCATGTCGGTAGCATGACTAGCATGTCGCTCACGATGTTCTGATGCAAAGATATAGGTCTTGCTAAAAGGTTGCTAGGGTGTTTGATAATGGTTGCTAAGGCGTGGATAGGAGATGTCTATGGTGACTCAGGATTGGCTGTTTGCTGCCCGAGTCAAACGAGCCCACCCCATGTCTCTGTGACGTTCTTTTTTGAAGATATGTAAGTTTTGGTTAAGATTTTGGTTGCTAAGGTCATCGATAAAGGTTGCTAGGGCGTGGCTACGAACAGCTGAAGTAGTTCATGATTGGCCGTTTGCTGCCCCGAGACAAACGAGCCCACCCCATGTCTCTATGACGCTCTGATCCAAAGATACCCATCTGAACCATTATAATGGCAGTCTATGGGATCTGTTGCTAGGGTGCTCTAATTGGTTGCTAGGGCGTGGCTTGACACCTTCATAGTGATTCAGAGACTTTGATTGGTTAGCTGAGTAAAACGAGCCCACCCCCACGTCTCTATGACATTTTAATGCAAAGTTATTTAGATTTGCGAAATTCCTATGTAAATTACCATAGTAGGAAAAACACATGTGCATTTTTCCCTCACCATACTATGTCAATGGGGCAACTTTGGAGGTCTCTTGCCCCCAGGGTAAACTTTTACCCCACTGTGTGGTATGTTCTCGTTCAGCTTGATAAAGTCTTCAAATCTGGTGATTTACAAGTTTGTGCGATATTCTCGCTCTGCGCTACGATCCGTCAAAGTTGGTCGCAATGTTACGTCTATGGGATTTTTCGCCCGATTTTTCGCCCGGTGTACGAAAATCGTACGCCCGATCGCTTATAAAAGTCATAGCACATCTTTCCACAATACCCCGCACGATTTGACGCCCGTTTCAGGGTGTGTGGCAAAAACTCATGGGACTAGTTACGCGCCGAAAATCGTGACGGAATCTATAATAATAAGAATAATAATAAGTAAGAACTAGAAAGTACATTTCCTGAAGAAAATGTGAGTGGTGCTTGCCGTGGCAAAACTCGCCCTCGGTTGCTAGGGTAAATTGGTTGGTTGCTAGGAAGCAGCTTGGTAGCTGACAATGATGATACACACGCTTGTCACTATGAATGATATAAACCAACCCCATGTCTCTATGAGCGTTCGATTTAAAGATATGCCCGTTTGAGTTGGGGTTGCTAGGGTGTTTGATAATGGTTGCTAAGGCGTGGATAGGAGATGTCTATGGTGACTCAGGATTGGCCGTTTGCTGCCCTGAGTCAATCGCACCCACCCCATGTCTCTGTGACGTTCTGTTTTGAAGATATGCAAGTTTGGATTTTGGTTGCTAAGGTCATCGATAATGGTTGCTAGGGCGTGGCTACGAACAGCTGAAGTACTTCATGATTGGCCGTTTGCTGCCCCGAGTCAAACGAGCCCACCCCCCCCATGTCTCTATGACGCTCTGATCCAAACATACCCATCTGAACCATTATAATGGCAGTCTATGGGATCTGTTGCTAGGGCGCTCTAAATGGTTGCTAGGGCGTGGCTTGACACCTTCATAGTGATTCAGAGACTTTGATTGGTTCGCTGAGTAAAACGAGCCCACCCCCACGTCTCTATGACATTTTAATGCAAAGTTATATTGATTTGCAAAATTCCTATGAAAATTACCATAGTAGGAAAAACACATGTGCAGTTTGACCTTCACCATAGTAAAAGTTTGGAGGTCTCTTGCCCCAGGGTAAAACTTTACCCCACTGTGTGGTATGTTCTCGCTCAGCTTGATAAAGTCTTCAAATCTGGTGATTTACAAGTTTGTGCGATATTCTCGCTCTGCGCTACGATCCGTCAAAGTTTGGCGCAATGTTAAGTCTATGGGATTTTTCGCCCGATTTTTCGCCCGGTGTACGAAAATCGTACGCCCGATCGCTTATAAAAGTCATAGCACATCTTTCCACAATACCCCGCACGATTTGACGCCCGTTTCAGGGTGTGTGGCAAAAACTGCGGGACTAGTTACGCGCCGAAATTTGTCCGGAATCTAGTATAATAATAATAAGAACTAGAAAGTACATTTCCTGAAGAAAATGTGAGTGGTGCTTGCCGTGGCAAAACTCGCCCTCGGTTGCTAGGGTAAATTGGTTGGTTGCTAGGAAGCAGCTTGGTAGCTCACAATGATGATACACTTGTCACTATGAATGATATAAACCAACCCCCATGTCTCTATGACGTTCCGATTTAAAGATATGCCCGTTTGAGTCGGGGTTGCTAGGGTGTTTGATAATGGTTGCTAAGGCGTGGATAGGAGATGTCTATGATGACTCAGGATTGGCCGTTTGCTGCCCTGAGTCAATCG
Organism: Puntigrus tetrazona; assembly: GCF_018831695.1. Classification (NCBI taxonomy): domain Eukaryota; kingdom Metazoa; phylum Chordata; class Actinopteri; order Cypriniformes; family Cyprinidae; genus Puntigrus; species Puntigrus tetrazona. Next base: position 241,816 of record NC_056713.1, on the reverse strand, counting down.
CACCCACCCCCATGTCTCTGTGACGTTCTGTTTTGAAGATATGCAAGTTTGGATTTTGGTTGCTAAGGTCATCGATAATGGTTGCTAGGGCGTGGCTACGAACAGCTGAAGTACTTCATGATTGGGCGTTTGCTGCCCCGAGTCAAATGAGCCCACCCCCATGTCTCTATGACGCTCTGATCCAAAGATACCCATCTGAACAATTATAATGGCAGTCTATGGAATCTGTTGCTAGGGCGCTCTAAATGGTTGCTAGGGCGTGGCTTGACACCTTCATAGTGATTCAGAGACTTTGATTGGTTCGCTGAGTAAAACGAGCCCACCCCCACGTCTCTATGACATTTTAATGCAAAGTTATATTGATTTGCAAAATTCCTATGTAAATTACCATAGTAGGAAAAACACATGTGCAGTTTTACCCTCACCATAGTAAAAAGTTTGGAGGTCTCTTACCCCCAGGGGTAAAACTTTACCCCACTGTGTGGTATGTTCTCGCTCAGCTTGATAAAGTCTTCAAATCTGGTGATTTACAAGTTTGTGCGATATTCTGCGCTCTGCGCTACGATCCGTCAAAGTTTGGCGCAATGTTAAGTCTATGGGATTTTTCGCCCGATTTTTCGCCCGGTACGACGAAAATCGTCACGCCCGATCGCTTATAAAAGTCATAGCACATCTTTCCACAATACCCGCACGATTTGACGCCCGTTTCAGGGGTGTGTGGCAAAACTCTGCGGGACTAGTTCTGCCTTGCCGAAAATCGTCACGGAATCTATAATAATAAGAATAATAATAAGTAAGAATAAGTATGAGGAATAGTAATAGTGTGCTTTTGCCTTGAAAGGCAAGCACCACTAATAAGTATGAGGAATAGTAATAGTGTGCTTCGCCTTAAAAAGGCAAGCACCACTAATAAGTATGAGGAATAGTAATAGTGTGCTTTGCCTTGAAAGGCAAGCACCACTAATAAGTATGAGGAATAGTAATAGTGTGCTTTGCCTTAAAAGGCAAGCACCACTAACAAGTGTGAGACCTGTGTCTACTGTAAGAAGTCAAGAGTGTGCTTGAGTCAAAATCAAAGCAAACTATCCACAGGTTGCTGTTTAAAAGAATCCGTGAAGTGCCAAACCACTTTTGCTGCATCAAACGCTGCCTCTTCACCCCCACCTCCTGACGGAGGTCTAACTAGCGTGACCGAAACAGCTTAAATGTGGAAAAGTCTCCATGAAAAGGTGGTCAGGCATGACCGAGAGAGGGGTCGAGAAGAGAGGACTAAATTGTTCTGAAACCATGGAGAATTTGACCAAACTGCCTATTCTTGATGAGAAAAAAGAACTGGAAATGGTACGATGCTGACTTTATCAAGCAAGTTTGTTTAATTCAGGAGGAAAAAAAATGCCTTTGAAGGGTTTTTACGTTTCAGCTTAACCTACCCGTTTTAGGCCAAAGACTAAATGTTTACTGAAGCGCTGTGCATGGATTGTTTTTTGCTGAATTTTCTCAATCACACAAGCTGAGAACATTGAGGTAAATTAGGTGGAGCATGAAATTACACCCTGACACCTGTAGCCACCGCTGTCATGGCAACAGGTGGCGTGGAGATTAGCAAAGATCAGCTGCATCAGGGTTCATTTAGGTTTTTACGAGATTTTAACATGAATCAGTTCATGCACAGGCACGCATAAATATATGATGAACCACTCGCAAAGAGAAATTTAAAAACACAGGTGTGAGATTTGCCCGTCAGATCAGTGTGATGCTAACACCGTACCACATACTGTGCTCTGAGACACGGATAGGCAATATGATCAGATCAAGCGGGTATTTGTACAGGGTGAGATACTTTTAGGATTTAGGAAAAAAACATACAATATTTGAAAATCTCGGTATAAATATTTGTTTTAAACATTCATATAAGACATATTTTTAACAGTATTAACCATTATAAATTAAATTATGTTGTAATTAATTTATTGTTCAAAAGTTTTCTTACTTCTGTGCCCATAGATTTTACTTACTGCTGTAAATGTAGGTAAAGGTCAGCTTGAATTGAATTTTACCGTCATAATCTGATGTCCAAAAGGAATTTAAAAAGTGAAAAAAGCAGCGTGGGTCTTTTAATGTGGATTTTACCCATTAACAGTCAGGTAATAAATGAAACAAAATGAAACAGGCGAGATGAAATGAAATGTATAGAGGCAAAACAAAACAACATGAAATTAACAAAAAAATAATAATTCTAAATAGAAATATTAAAACAAAAAATTAAAAAAAATAACAAAAGCACATAACAAAATTAAAACTTCTAATAAAATTAAAATTAAAACTGAAAATATTAAAATAAAAACAATAATAATATAATTGAATATAAATAAAATACTAAATTAAAAATAAAAAATAAATTAACATTTTATTTGTGTTCAGTGAAATCGCCAAACAAACAAATTGAATAAAAAAATAGTATTATAAGGTTACTGTTATGTACTGTTACAAGGCTGCAATAGGGTACACATCATTGCAAAAGACATCACTGCATCACTGTACTGACCTGTGGAGCAGTCATGACCGGTCCAGTTGGGGTCACAGTTACAGGTGTTAGTATCAGCCAAAAAGGTCCCGTGTCCAGAGCACTGCTCCATGCAGGAAGCACGTGGACTCTCGCATCCAGGACCTCCCCAACCTACAAAACAATGGCATTCTCCACGTACACAGACACCTCTCCCTGAGCAGGTCGGGTCCAGGCAGTCCACTGCAAATGAGAAAACACATAACGCAGGTATTAAATGACTCATTTTCACATCAAAAGATAAATCAGAAGCAGAACTCAAAGTAAAAAAATACACCAGCGAAGCTATTTCCCATCAGACCAAACTCATCATCAAAGACAAGCGCACTAGATCAAACTTGAACAGATGCATGTATTCACATTAAACTGCCATAACTCAGAGTCCCCTGCTGTTCCTCTTCCTTTCAAAGTATGACTCAAGCCTTAGTCATCCATCCCAGGCCAAAAAAAAAAAAAGACGACGACGACTCTGGAGGTTTAGCTCTTGTAGTGGAGAGCGTGCCACATGCCCAGTCGAGTCTGAGGAGGCCTGACACTTCCAGAAACCCTGAGAGAAACAGGATTTACAAACGGTCAAATTAAATGGCCGCATTCGCTGTCGTGCAGTAAACTGGCAGGTGGGAAGAGTGTTGCTCTTTCTTTCTCTCTCTCTCTCTCTCTCCCTCTGACTCCTCCAGCTGCTGGTAATGAGATTTCCTCCCAGCGCCGGGAAGGAAAAAGACTGGCGCGGTCGGAGCATGTTCTGCTAAATTGAAAAGCGATGCTGGATGTGGTCCCCACTTACTGTGAACCCAAAACCAAGCGTGACAGAATGCAAACAAGGACACCTACAATGGCCCATGGCAAAAAGCTCAGCTTTCTGTACCCACGTTACCCTTAAATTCATTTCTAATCCTCTCTGAAGAATGTACTATGGATCAGTCACCTCAGACAGATATTCTGAAGATGGAGGTTCGTAAAAAAAAAAAAACGATTAGAGTGAAAATAAAACTTTCCACTTCAAATGTGATATATGTGTAAAAGGATATTTACGGAAAAACGTAGAGCGGAAGGGTTGTGCACCATTCGAAATGATCTGACAATTCCTTTTAAATTCCAGTTAAACCTTAAATTGATGTAGCAATTTGAATTTAAAATAAACTGAAAGTCACACTTTAATGTTTCAGATCATCAAACAAATTGTCAATATTAATCATTAGATAACACAAAATGCTATTTTTAAATGAAGGTTTTTATTATGAAAGGAAAACAAAATCCGAACCCACATTGCCCTGTGTGTGAAAAGTGCTTGTCCCCTAAAATTAATAACTGGTCGGGCCAAACTGCAATCGAGCGTTTGTGATAACTTGCAATGAGTCTGTTACAACGCTTTGGAGGATTTTGGCCCGCTCATCTTTGCAGAATTGTAATTCGCCGCATCTCAGTAGGATTCAGGTCAGGACTAGGCCACTCCAAAGTCTTCATTTTGTTTTTCTTCAGCCATTCAGAAGTGGACTTGTGGTGTGTTTTGGATCACTGCTGCAGAACCCAAGTTCGCTTTAACTTGAGGTCACAAACAGATGGCAGGACACTGTCCTTCAGGATTTTCTGGTAGACAGCAGAATTCATGATTCCATTTATCACAGCAAGTCTTCCAGGTCCTGAAGCCCCAGACCATCACACTATAACCATCATATTTTTACTGTTGCTATTATGCTCTGTTACTTTTAACAGAACTTTTGTCTCACCAGTCCACAGAGTATTTTCCCAAAAGATGTTTTTAGCAAAACTGAGAGATGAGACTTTATGTTCTTTTTGCTCAGCTGCTGTTTTCATCTTGGAACTTTCTTATGGTCGTGTCATGAACACTAACCTTAACTGAAGCAAGTGAGGCCTGACGTTCTTTGGATGTTGTTATTTTTTTGTGACCTCTTGGATGAGTCGTCGCTGCGCTCTTGGAGTAATTTGCCACTCCTGGTAAGGTTCACCACTGTTCCATGTTTTCATCTATGCTTTCACTGTGGTTCGCTGGAGTCCCAAAGCTCTAGAAATGGCTTTTTAACCTTTTCCAGACTGACTGATCTCACGTTCATTCTTTCTTTGGATCTCACCCTGATGTATAGCTTTTGAGGATCCGGGTTTGAATTTTGTTTTGACTTCATAATAAAAACCTTCATTTAAAAACCGATTGTTGATATCTTTGATTAATATTTATAATAGTTTGATGATCTGAAACATTGTAGTGTATCATCACTGTATACTATACCTTGATAAATACATACATCTTGATAAATACAAAAAAGCCCCGAAACTCTGTGTGTATATATATATATATATATATATATATATATATATATATATATATATATATATATATATACATACTTTCAGGGCTTTTTCACCAATCTCATAGAATGCATTAATGAATGAATTGTAGAATTCATTAATGACTAAATCCATTTCCTCTTTCCTTTCCTTTTAAATTCCAGGTTAATTTCCCGTGGGTGTGGCCTATCCAAATTCCGAAAGATGAACTGAAAGGAGATGGTGCTTCAATTCAGAATTTTGCATTTGTAATGTATAGAGTAAATACACTGATTTCATTAACTTCAAATCACTAAATTTGGAGATGATGATGCAACATATGTTAAGTCAAAAGTTTTTATATGTTTGCTTATGCTCACCAAGGCTGCATTGATTTGATAAATAGTACGGAAAAAACAGTAACATTGTGAAAAATATTGCAAACTGTTTCCAATTTATTATTTATTTAAATAACTTATTCATATGATGCAAAACTGAATTTTCTGCATGATCACATTATCATTCAGAATTTATTTTATTATGCTGATTTGCTGCTTAAGTTTTTTTTTTCCATTTTCATTGTTGCAAAAAAATAAAAATTTAATAGTGAAACAACTGCATATATATTTTATTTTGGCAAAGATTATTTTAAGTAGAACAGCATACACGTGAAAAACATGCCACTTTTGTTCTAAGAAAAAAACAAAAAAACGTACTGACTCAAAACGTAACAGTAGTGTATATCTATTAGAAAAGGAAGGTATGAACCAAGAATGTGCCCTCACAGATGGCTAACATGAGGCCAGCTGGGACATGATGGGAAAGGAGGGATGGGGTCGCTACACTGCAGACTCCCTTTACCGTGACACAAATGGGTGGAGAGGCCGCTCCTATAGATAAGCTGGAGTTCAGGTCTCTTAGCAGATGGTTTGGGCACAAGGCACAGAGATCATAGGCTAAATGACAAGAGCCTCTCTCCTGGCAATTAATCATCACCGCCTGAAGGTCGCGGCGAAGAAAGGTAGAACCGTTAAAGGGCCAGCGTCGGCATTCTCTTCCTCCAAACGGCCAACGGTGAGACCCGAAATAGAATTGCCAGGGGTCAATGGAGTCAGAACATACCATTTGTCAAAATCGGCTAGATCATTTTTCATCTTGAAATGAGAGCCTTCAAAAACTGCCAAACACAATGGCTACTTTAATCTTATCTCTTTAAGTCTAGGTCGCCCCTCTTGTTGGGCCGCTGTAGTCTCGGTTCAGACTTCTCAGAGCAAATTCAACTTATTGGATCTTGACACAAAAGAATTGTTCATCTCTTAATGGATTGCTTTGGACTCAGAAGTATCCATAATGCATGTAAAAGGCGGGAGACTTTCTAGGCGTAGCATGAGACCAGTCGGATACTTATGGGCCCGCTACAAACTCTGAAGGTCATGTACGCCCACCTTAAATATTCAGAAGGGTACATATGCATACTTAAAAAAGGCCAGGAAGGGCCTTTTCTCTCCATTTCTGTGCAATTCAGTATGGGAAAATGTAGATTTTTCTTCCTTGATAAAAGGGGCAACAGAGTCAAAATTAGCGCAAACATCCTTACAACAAACGTTCTATGGTGGTATAATAGTTAGAGAGGGAAGTTACACATATATTCATTATTGTTTATTTAGTACCCAATTTTAGGAGTAAACTAGCAAAAAAAAAAAAAAAAAGAAAAAGAAAGAGACAAATTTCACTACTGCTAATACTTTTATTTAGAAAGCACACACTAAATTTATCAAACGTTTAAGTGACAGTAAAAACATTTATAATGTTATAAAAGATTTCCATTTCAAATAAATGCTCTCCTTTTGAATATTCTATTCATCAAAAAAATCCTTCATCAAAGAAAAAAACTAATTATAGTTTTCACAAAAATATTAAGCAATAAAAACAAATTCAGCAAATCTTCTCATTGGAATGACACTGAAAACTGGAGTATGATGCTGAAAATTTAGCTTTAACATTAGGGAATAAATCAAATTTTAAAATGAATCAAAATAAAAACAGTTATTTTAAATTATTAGAAATCTAGAATAAGGTCTTGTATATTAAGGCATTAATATGTGATTAAATAGCACTAATAAATGGCTAATATTCTAGTAATATGCATGCTAAAAAGTATAAAATATAAAGTGATCTGTAGTTTATTTTTATTTTATGTGTTAATTTTTTTTTTACTACATTTACCTTCTTCGCAGTTCTCCCCTTTGTAGCCAGGATTACAGATGCAAGTTCCCACAATGCATGTGCCATGTCCGCTGCAGGTAATGTCGATGCACTGGTTGGTGGGAACATCGCATTCGGATCCTTTCCATCCGCTGTGACACATGCAGCGGCCTTTGAGATACTGACCGTTCCCACTGCAAAGCACTGGACAGGACGCTGGAAAGAGTACATGCTAAATATTAAAAGGTCTGCCAAATGTAACTTCAAAAAAAAAAAAAAAAAAAAAAAAAGTTTGTGCTGGTCTGCTGGACTCTTGTAAGAAGATGGCAACTCGTGTCTGTGTAAAAATCAATATGACCACTGCAGCAAAAGTTACAGTGGTAAAAGTGAGTGAGACCATATCGATCTAGAAGTTTTGTGTATGAACAAGGGATTTCTGAAAGAGACCAGAATACACTGCAAACATGCAAACAGGAAAGAGCGACTGAATTCTAATGTGGAAATCGATTTTAAAGTGACAGGGCACAAGAGAAATGGTTATCTCGATGCCTGTGAAAAACAAGCTACAACTACTACATAAATATAATGTAAATACTAATACATACATTTTGTAATACATACACTAATACATACAGTCCTTTACTTATTAATATTCACACTTTTATACAAAATCGACCCACATAATTATATTTATTACTAAAGTGATTTGATTACAGTGTTGAAAACAACGCTTAGACTATTTATGGAGGGGGAAATGTTTGAGTGAACGAGAAAGAAAAAAAAAAATACTGCAGGGATGAAAGACTGAAAGTAATAAGGAAAGAAATGGAGGTTAATGGAGGAGTAGAAAAACAGAAATCTCACCCCTACTGCAGTCGGGTCCTCTGAAGCCGGGAAAACAGTGGCAGTTTCCGGCCACACAATCTCCATTTCCAAAACAGTTACTAGGACAGTCATCGATAGAATCTGCAAAACAATGCCATCAAACAATATTTGTCAGAAAAATGCACTTCACTCGCTAGATACAGTTGATTATCTTTCAATCATCAATCAATCATTTTTATTTATATATCGCTTTTAACAACACAGGTTGCATCAAAGCACTGTACAGTATAAGGTAGAAGAATACACTGACAGGGATGTATTATGACGAGATTGAACAATTTCTTATTAAATGCAGAGACGGTCTCTGTAATCAATTCGACGATAATCACTAGAAGTTAAGTGTTCCCAACAAAGCAAGTCAGAGGCGACAGCGGCAAAGGAAAACAAACCCCATCCATACAGAATGGAGAAAAAACCTTGGGAGAAACCAGACTCAGTTGGGGCCAGTTCTCCTCTGACCGGACGCCCAGCACTTAACTTCCAGTTCAATTTTAAATGCAGCTGTGTCAGATAGTGTAAATGACTTAGTGTGAGTGTGAGTGTGAGTATGTGTGCGTGTATGTGTATGTGTGTATGTGTATGTGTATGTGTATGTGTGTGTGTATATGTATGTGTGTGTGTATGTGTATGTGTGTATGTGTATGTGTGTGTGTGCATCAGGATCTGTAATTGGTCCACAGAGCGCATCTAAGTGTTCTGGTCTCTGATGAACATAATTTCTGGGTGCTGATCCACCATCTAGTCTGGGTACAAATCGTGAAAACAGATTAAGAAAGAAACAGAACTAATATTAGCGTAGATGCCATTCTTTTTACGATGTCACAAGTACATTGTATTTTAGGAGTAGTTCCCGGTTCCAGCAAATCTAAGTAATGCAGCCTAAAAATCCTTTAACGAATTTTAATAATAAAAGTGTGTTAGTGTGTTATGTGTAGGCTAGGTTAAAAAGATGTGTCTTTAATCTAGATTTAAACTGGCAGAGTGTGTCTGCTTTCCCGAAGTTTCTGCTGAAGTTTGTTTATTAAGCGTGCAGAACAACCACCCAATAAAGCATTAAAATAATCTAACCTCGAGGTCATAAACGCATGAATTAATATTTCTGCATTAGAGGTCGGAAAGCATAGGTCGAATTTAGATATATTTTTAAGATGGAAAAAACACAGTTTTACAGATGCTAGAAACTAGAAGGAAAGATTGGAACACCAATGTTCCTAATTAATGATGAAGAATTAACAGAGCAGCCATCAAGTGTTAGACTGTGTTCTAGATTATTATATGTGGGGTTTTTAGGTCCGATTATTAGCACCTCCGTTTTTCAGAATTTAGCATTAAGAAGTTATTTATCATCTAGTTTTTATATCGACTATGCATTCTGTTAGATTTTCAATTTGGTGTGCATCACCAGGCTGCACTGAAATATAGAGCTGAGTATCATCACCATAGCAGTGAAAGCTAACACCATGACTCCTGATAATGTCTCCCAGAGGTAACACTGTATAGGTTGAAAAGTAACGAGTCCTAGCACTGAGCCTTGAGGAACTCCATATTTCACTTTTTGAGCGATATGATACCTCCTCATTTAGTGCTACAAACTGATAGCGATATGATTTAAACCTTGCTAAGGTGCTTCCTCTAATGCCTCTTTCCCTAAAGAACTTTGTGTAAAAAGGCAATTTTGGGTTTCAATTTTAAAGAGGTCATGTGCCAAAAAAAAAAGGAAAATCAAATTTTTCTTCATCTTAGGAAATAAAAGAGTTTTGTAAAACAAACAATCTTTGAAAGTTCAAAGTTCTCTATCCCCAGGCCATTTATTGACACTGAGAATTAAAAACAGCTCCAAAACAAAGCTGATATATATATATGAATTCATAACATCATAACAAATATTACTTAAGGTACATGAAGCATCATAACTAATATTGCTTTCATAAAGCATCATAACAAATATTGGTTCAATAAAGGTCTTAAAGTGTGACATTTTGCATCTTAAATTACTTCATCCTATACAGATAGAAAATATAATAAATTAAATAAATAATTAATAAAAATCTTCATGATCTGATAAAGTTTCCATCAAATGTAGATTATATTGCACCATATTAATCTATTATATTACTTAGAGGTACGTTTTGCTTCTGTAAATCTGTCTAAACTTTCTAATCCATCTAATCCTATTTAATTTTTACTTTTCGTTTATATAATTACCTACATTAATAATTAATTTTATTATTTATCATTAAAAATCCATAATAGGGGCTCTTTAACACTTTATTAATTATTACTATAATAATAGTATGGCCCCTAGTATGGATGTTTTATGTTTTTTTGAAAATTAACTTTATGAATGAAAAGATTTTTAAATCTGAAAGTGCTCAGTTATTATTGCCAAAAGAAAGTCATCAAAAAGCTCACAAACACTCACAAACACTCACTTAAATTAAATCGACCAATCACTGTAAGGGTATTAAAAATTACTCAATGAAAGAATAGTCGTTGAACAAATAAGGTAAAAATAAATGCATATTATAAGAAAAATTCATGTTTTTTAGACCTTTCTTTCAGTCGACCTGTTGTTTTGGATTCCCAAAACCAAAATATGAACCTTTCATAACGCCTAATGGGGCACTTTAATACATAATTGCTCTATTTTAATTTGCATTGACAATACACATCTATATATTTTTTTTTTTTTGTCAATGCAATACAGCACACTAGAACTGAAATGAACTATAAACAACGTGATGATCCTGACCAGTGCACCAGAAACATTGGCTCAACCAATGTGGTGAAAATGAGGCGGGGCTATAGTTTACCCAACCAATAGCAGACGGGGGTAGGTTCAGGGGAACATCAGTATTTTTGCAATGCAAAAATGCGCGATTGTCACGTCAATTCAATTAACATTATAAGAGCATAATAAATAAATGTGCGCATAAGCCTACAAAAAATTTCATTTTAGAACAAATCAATTTATTCTCTTTGCATAAATAAGAAAATAAAGTGTGACATTTTCTGTTAGCTAGCAGGTCTAAGGTGAAGTGGAAATCAAGTGCAACCACTTGACGAATTTACTTCAGCCTAATGAGGAACTCACCATAATTAGTGTAGCTGTTTTTGTGAAACCGCACTAACATTGACCATCGCGAGTGCATGACACATCCAGTGACACGGCTAATGGAAATTCTTTAGTGAAGCGTGCTAATTTAAATGCAAGGAATGTCAACATGTCAATTACAAGATTTCTGATTTCAAGCAGGAATATATATATATATATATATATATATATATATATATATATATATATATATATATATATATATATATATATATATATATATATATAAAAGGGGTTCATTACAGATTGCGGATCTATTAGACAGACTCCTGGAGTGAAGAAGTGGTGCTTGATTCTTGGTAGACACATCATATATTCACACACTGACAGCTCTCAAGAAGCATTTAGATATCTATCTTAGATAAGCAATCTTGTTGCATCATGAACTCCGTGTATGAATATTAATTAGTTTGTTCATAAATATGCAAAAAACGGGCCATATAATATAAGGATGCAGTGATTAGGTCTGTAATAAAGTCTGTACTGAAAGTCTAAATTGACATGCAAACAATGATATTAGAACATTTCAACTGCAAGTTATTTTTCCATATAAAACTCGATTTGCAATCATTCTCGATGACCAATTAAAGTCCTCAATTGAACTTGTGACATTTTATTTAATAACTTTATTCCTACATCTGTCGCTATCTGTCCCGGGATTCTGTAGCTCAGTGGATAAATACATGGATCAACTACCAAATGCTACGCATGAATCACTTTTCTGCGTAATGATAGCAACTGCAACGGAGGCATGAAAAACATTAAAGCAAACAAATCTGTGCCAGATCGTCACTTGTTATAACACACACACAAAAAAATCCCTGCTTGAGAATTGAAACAGCTTTCTCTGTACTCGATGTATATAATTCCATAAAGTGTTTGGGACAAATTCATCAATGGCGAATAAATGATGATATGCAATTACTACATGTAATGTTATGATAGAAAAAGGCAAATCCACGCTCATTTCTGTGCAGCTGAAATCGGACGCGACCTGAATTAAACATGAAATAACGGTGAAAAATATTCCCTCTCTAAGGCTCCCTTCGAACCGCTGGTGCCCGGGGCTGAGCTCTCTCGACAAAGATGCTTTTGTGTTGGACAAAGGGCTGGAAATGTGAGCCCGGACACAGCCTTCCCCCTTCCTCAAGAGAGTCAATCATCGCAGAGGATGCAACAGACAGGAAGCTGAACGAAGGAAGGGGAGAAGAAGAAGAAGGGAAGGCGGTAACTAGACTGTGCTGCAGAGAATGTTTTGAAAGAATTTTAAAGGCACAAGTCTCTTGATGTGAGAGGAAAGGGCTGGTGGATTGGCTATCCCCTGGAACGCCTGAGCCTATCAAGACTTCGGTAGGGATTTTGATGGCTTCCAGCCTCGATTTTTTTTAGCAGCAGAGGGCACATACAGGTCTCTTAAAAGCCTACTATGAGTGACTGCATGCGTGTAGACTTGTAAGATAAATTAAGCCATTTGCAATTACATCCACGGATGCAATTATACATGAGATGGCTTTTTCGCTTCATATCTATCTTGAAAGTGCTTAGAGATGCTCTTCTCGGGTGGTATCCGAGAGCACAATCCATCTCTCGCTGCATCTCTGTCACTCTCATATAAAGCATTTCTGACACTCGACTGATCTGAGTTCAGTACCTGCAGTCCAGAGCCTGCACTTCCCTTCAGAACTGTCACGTATAATTCCATCTCTAAGCAGTGACTGAGAAGTCTGTGTCCGGCCGTGAATTTGAAAAAGGAGGAGTTCATATTTCTGCATGCTTTTTAAGGCTTTCGTTGGTGCCACACACAGAGAACACAACATATTTATACACAGTAGGGGTGAAATTGTTAACCTGACTATCTGCAACATTTCATAAAAACGTTTTATAGATGTGCGCCTTAAAAGGTGAAGTTTAAAATTGCTGTAAACCACTTACAGCACAAAACTGAATTTTAAGTAAAATAACTATTTTATGCATTTCTGAGTAAAAATTGTATTGCTAGCTTGTATAGACTGCAAAAATGCTATTCTAGTCTTTTTGTCTTGTATTTAGCAAAACTACCTAAGACAAGTAAATATTATAGAATTGTTTCTATTGGAAATTAAGTAAGTTTTAGCTTGAAACAAGCAAAATAATCTACCAATAAGATGTTTTCTGTTTGAAATACGATTATTTTGCTTACTCTACTGGCAAAAATCATTGACAAAATGTTACCGTATACAGGAAAAATTATTACTTTAATGCTAATATATTGTGTAATCCCAATAAATCACAAGAAAGAATTGGCAGACATTCTAATAATACTCTAATGACAGTTAGTTGTAGGTCCAAAGGTACTTACTGTCAAGAGAATGCTCAAAAGGGACCTTGACAAAAAAAAAAAAAAAAACCTGACAGCATGTTAATGTTTGTGTTGGTCCAGACAGACATATTAAGAGCCATTCATTAAGTATTAAATTGTTTATCAGGTTTGTTCAAACGACTAACTCCAAGCATGAAGAATAGCAATGATGATAACACATTTAATCTCTTTTACTGATCTGACATTAATTACTCCTCTGTGCTCTTGTGTAGCACAAGACTACTGTCCTTGGCTTCAATCTGTGATAAATATCTAATATTAGAAATGTTGTTGAAGGCCTGTCGGCTCCTCAGAAAGCAGAGGACCAGAGCAATCAGCAAGGCACAGCTAGAGATGCATCTTGATAACTTTGACAACAGAAGACCACATGGTGGGGACAAATGAGACTCTGTCGCACATGGGACAGACACCTTAGCTTTGTAATGAGGAGTCATGAGAATTATGGAGAGTGTGTAGAGCGGCATAAAGAAATAAAAAAGGAGGAAACAAAAATGAGAGCCACAGAGAGAGAAAGAGCAAGAACAATAGAGATATTCAACACTTCAGGTCCCTTATGGACCGTGGCACATGTGTACCCAGAGGAAATTTGTATTGCTCAGAGGTTGCACTTACAGCTCCGGAGATTTCACTGAGATGTCAGGTGTTTTATTTAAGAATAAACTTTGTCTTACCAAAATTCCAAATATAAGTGCAACCAAGAGAGTTGTTGACATTATACAACAATACAGAACTATAAAATGATTGTGGATTTCACTGCAGAAGTCACTGCAGAAGACAACTAAGTCTGGCATTTAACTGCACAGTTCGAAAATGTTGGAGTAAATTATGTAACTCTACAAACACAACAAAAGAGTAAAGAGACTTAAAAGTCTCATTTTGCTTTCTATTTTATTTCTCTGCAATCTAGGAAAGAGAAATAGTAGCATTAAAAATACCATTTGTGAATTTGTTTTCTCTAAAGTAAGGAGGCAGTTTAGTTCTATTCACATAAATGCATAAACAGGTGTGTACAGGTGTGTTTCCTCAATACTTCCTCATCCACGATTGGTCAGATAAACACGCCACGCCAGTCTTAAGCCATTGGGCGATGCAGTGTTGCCGTGCCAGGCTGGTCAGAGCCAAGACAATTAAAACAATGTTTTGAAAACACCTCAGAAGCAGAGTGTTTACTAAGGGATTACATTTAACAGTCCCTGCATATTTAACTAGGATAACAAAGAATTTAAACACCAAAAAAAAATGAAAAATAAGTTTCAAAAGCTAAAACTTTGTCTTCAGTGTAACATTTAGTGTCTCTGTATTGAAAACTAGGTGCAGTGTGAAACCCTGCTGAAGGTCGCCATCCATCTGACCTACTTTCTTTCGGTCTTTCTCACCCTCTCGGTCTCTTTTTTCCCTCTTTCTTCACCTCCTCTTTCTGCCTCCTCTGAGCCGCAGAGCTCAGAGTCAAATCAACTCAGGCGTGACTCCTTTTCCAGACCTTCTTTCTCTAAAGCCCAATGTCTTGGCCCTGAACACGCAGGTGGCCAACAAACTCCCAATGGTGGCTACATCCAAGAGTACTGAACACAGGACAAACAGACTGTCTCTTTCTCTCCTCATCTTCCGACACTCTAAACCACCATGTCATGTGCCATATATACGGTATTGTATTCCATCCTCATCAGGGGATGTAAAAGCGCAATGCCGTCTTTCCCTATGACGAGCTGGAACAGCAGAAATGGATGTGAGGCAGACACACTTGCATCGATCGACAGGCTGGCAAACCCCTCCTCCCTCCCGTTGCAGATGGACCATGGCCCAGGAGCGTTTAATTAAAGAGCATGTGAGAACAGCTCCCAGCTGCCACCTTCATGAAAGCTGAAACCTCACGACGGCCCCGAGCTCTGCCCTCCCTCCTGACGGGCTCGCACTAATCAAAGCCGCTTTCCAGGATACTGAACGGAAAGGACAAAATCGAAATCACCTCCATCAGTGATGGCAAAGGATGGAATGCGAAGTCTTTCGCATCAAAAAACACACGTGAATATGATCAAATAATGACCAATAATATGCATAGGGGAACGGAAGGGTTAGTCAATCAGAAGCTTTGAATCAAGGCCACTGTGTTCTATGCAAATAGACAGCAAATTGGAAGCAGGATTTGCTGGGAGGCACTCAAAAAGCAACAAGAGTCTTACAAGCCATCAGTGAAGAACACACTGCAGGCATGGTGAAGCACTGCTCATTTCCATAATCTTTCTTATTCAAATCCACCTTGATTGCTCTGTAGAGGTCTAGGCTGGCTGAGATGGCGATGCAAAAAGGGTAATATCAGTGATGGCAGGCTCTGACAAGTAGCACGGTGAAGGCGAAAATTTCCTCCGATGCCTAATTCACATTTGATTTAGGGAAAAAATGTTGGATAATTTTGGCTGAGATTGTCTGTCAAAGCCATTTTAGGTTTAAGATTGTTTAGGCTTGCAATGACTATATGAATTCTGACGTTATTTCATTTCGCTAAATTGGCATGTCAATGAAGTGGTGCCAAAGCATTTAAGCAAGATTTATTTCAACCGCAGTCTAAATGACAACCTTTCCTTTTATTATCTACAGCATATCACAGTGACTTGGGCCCTATTTGGACAATAACTGATTTAAATAGAGACTTGTATGTAATGTAATTTCAGCATTTTCTTCAGCAACAGTTAATATGACTTTATCTCATCCATATCATGGTGACTCCACCCCTATTCGGATATAAACTGATATAGATAGCAAAATTAAGTCATTTGTGAAGTCGTGCAGATGTATTTGTAGTAATAGTCAAAAATACATTGCATGGGTCAAAATGCTAGGTTTTTCTTTTATGCCAAAAATCCTTAGGATATTATCAAGTTCCATGAAGGTACTTTAGAAATTCCCTACCACAAATATATCAAAACTTAATTTCTGATCAGTAATAATAGTAAGAGCGTAATTTGGACAAATTTACTTTTTTTCAGATTTCAGATTTAAATTTGTTGCATCTCAGCCAAACATGGTACTATACCACACATCAACAGAAATCCTCTTTCTTCGGCTTTCAGATTATCTCAGTTGTTCAAATGTACCCTTATGACTGATTTTGTGGTCTAGCTTCACATTTTCAGGAATCTAAGTTTATCGCCATCTGATTCATCTTTTATTCCACTCAAGAAATCATCCCCATATGAATTACCTACTGTTTTTGACAAACAAAAGGCTTGTCTGGCAATTTCATTTCAGTCTGTGTCAATATCTCCAAGTTTACAAGGAAATTATTTTTGAAAATCTTTTCCAGAGGACTATTATTTGACAGCTTGCATGGTAATAAGAAAGATCTATGTACAGAGAACCACAGAACTACAAATGAAATTATACCGTCACATCATTCAATGAATGTGAAAAATCAAGAGATTAGAAACTCAGTTTTCCATTATAATGGCAGGTTGCGCATAACATAGGATTTCAGCAGCCAAGTTGAAATGTGTCCATGTACCCGACCACGTGTGAATCAGACTTCCATGTTCATCAGAAAACATGATTTATTTTTGCTGAGGCCTCGTGCAAATGTTCTTTACATATGATACTTGCAAAGCACTTACCATTTGTACATTTGAATTTACACCTGTTGCGTCATTTAAAGTGAAGTTTCCATTAGATGTTGTACTAACCGATCGCAGTTGTGAGAAAGGACACCTGCTCTGTCTCCTTCCCATCATTGTACACAGCCAAGTGCCAGATGCCCGAGTCCATGTACTGTATAAAGCCTGTATCGTGACTGGTGAGTGGCATCAGGCTTCGCTGCTGAGCTGGAAAAGGCGGACCCTCAAGGCCTGGCAACCCTTGCGACAGGAGCCGACGGCCATCCAACAGCTCCACAAAGTCAAACTGGAGACGAGGAGAGACAGACAGACCACAAACAAGCATTAGGAATGACACATGAGCCTTCAGGAGCTGATCAGTCCCGCACATTGGAGCCAACAGGAGCTGGTCTCTAAGGGCAGATTGAGACTGTGAAAAGAGGACTAATGCAAGGTGTGAAAGGACAGCTGCTAAAACTGTACCAATTTATGGTAATGTATGTATAATTTTGAATCTCACACCTTAAACCAGTACTGGTTGTATGTCATCATTTCATTTATGCTCATTTTAATTTTTTAGACTTAGGAGTAAACATTGTGGCATTTCAATTTTCAATATCACAAGCATTTAACACAGTAATGACACACACTTGAGATCTCACTGACTTTTCTAAGTATTGTCGTCTCAGTATTATTCTTATTGTTGAAAGAAGTCTCTTATGCTCAATAAGAACACATTTATTTGATAAAAAATACAGTAATATTGTGAAATATTACATTTAAAACAAACTGTATTCTATTTAAATATATTTTATTAATATGCCGTTTATTCTTGCTATGGAAAAGCTACATTTTTATTATAATATGCTTATTTGGCGGTCAAGAAAACATTATCCATGTGTTTTATGCTAAAAATGGTTAATATTTTTGGTAAAACCACAGGATTCTTTGTTGAACAGAAATTGCAGGAGAACAACATTTATTTGAAATAAATCAAGAATAAATGCCTTTACTGACACTTACTAAATAAATAAATAAATACTCCCAGCAAAAATTATAAATTAATAATTTTGAGCCCAAACTCAATTTCTTTTTCTAATTTAAAATATAATAATAATTTCTTTTAAATGCGAGATGGCATATGGCTGTGACATTCTTATTTGACATTTGTGCATAAGCCAATTGACAAATCAAGCAATATCACTGAACACTAAAATCTGAAATCCAATAATACACAATTAACCTTATCATATCCATGTGTTATTAATAAACAAGCTTACAAAAAATAAATCTGTTCACACAAAATTGAAAAAAAAAAAAAAAGTTAATTCTCTCTTATTGGTTAGCTTGGTTCCAATTGAGTCTATCAACCAAGGTCTTGGAGTAATTTCCAGTGACACAATAGCCAGTGCACATATAGAACCAAATCAATACAGGAGGCTGAGATGCTCTGTGTTCGATACTGAAATTAAGTGTCTGTTTATGTCAGAGCCTTTGAGATGAGTCTTTGAGACGATAATATGCCACAAAATGAAATGAAATCTTTTGGGGAATATACTACGTATATAACCTATTGACAAATGCATGGGAGGGACAAACAAACAAAAGTGGATCCTTCATATTTGATTTCATTAAAAAATCCCTCAAACCTTGTGAGGAAAAAGGAATGAGCTTTTTGTGAGGGTGTTTGTCTGATGTGTGCAAAAAAGTTAATATACTTTATTTCCCAGTCTAATCTGCAGACACTAGTTTAACCGGTTTGGAGCAAAACCTAGTTTGACTAATGTCAGAGGAATATTTTGAAACAAGTTTGTCATATAATTCCATCTAGTTCTACAGACAATTGCAAATTAGCTTTTATAATGCATAACCATGAACAATGTTTTTTTTTCTATTTAGTTTTTTGATTCTGGCCTGAATAGTCTCCTGAATTTTTTTCATCCTCATCAAAATACATGAAATTTCAACATTTGGACTAAAAGACAGTGCAAACATTGTTTAAATATTATCTAAATGAACTTATCTGACACACCTGCGTATGTGATGGGGGTAGGCCTCTTCTCCCATAGATCCCCACCAAGGCATCTTTACTGAGGGACACATTGAATTTGAGGTACATGGGGTGGTCAATAAAAACCTGCGACCTCCAGAAAATTCCAGGCGGGATCAGCTGAAGCGACTTTGCGGCCACGTCTATCTCGCCCATGTCTATGAAGCTGTCCTCCGGGAAAAAGCCATCTAGTTTACCTGTGGAAAATGAGATCTATCAGTCAGCTCGACGCCTCATAAATCTACCATATGGTGCGAGCAGAGGGTCAGTGTACTGGGTGAATGACCCTCTTGCTGATTTTCAATCACGTCAGGAAAAAATAGCCACATTGACCACTGAACATAAAGAGCTGTCCTAAGCTGAAACTTTACAGGTACATAAACCCAACGTTGTGTGTTGGAGATGTATATAGTATGCTTTTTTCACAGAAAGTCATGGTTACAGATCATTTTGGGTTTCCAAGTTTGTCTTAATTGAGAAGTTGACTTAGCCTCACTATCAGTTGATTATATATTTGTTTTCTTTCTTTTTTTTTTTTACTATCAATTATTTACTCATCAGAATGTTTCTGAGGCAGTGCCTCCTTGCATCCTTAAAAAACGCCCCTGCACCTAATGCTGATGTACCCTCCTCATTGGACCCTAAGGAAATGGCAACATCTGCTCGCTCAGGTGGATTGGCCAATTTCGCAGTGATGGCGACAAAAGCAGACATCCTTGCAAAGAGAGCCCAGAGGACTCTCAGGCAGCTTTCGCGCCGGGCTACATGCGCTACAGCAGATGGCAGTCTCCTCAAAAGTCAATCATTTGCAGCGTGCTATATCTGGAGAGACAGGACATGCTTTGGCGCCTTCAATTTACGCGCCTCCACATAACGCATTGCCACATCAGTCACAATTACACATGTTGGGAAAATTCAGTTACGCCGCATATTTTGTCATTGGCGAACTTTCTGAAATCTTTCAAGAACATGATTGGATGAAAAATTTAAATTTGGAAAAAAAAATGTAAATTTCAAAATTCTTGCTTAAATTTTTTTAACACATTTTAAGTATTAGAAGCGAGTAAAATTATCTGCCATTGGGGTAAGCAAAATAATGGTTAAATAATAGAAAACAAGGTTATTTTTCTTAACCGATTGGCAGATTATTTTGCTTGTTTCAAGTAAAAACTTGACCAGGAAGGGACGTCTTCAGTTTGCTTTTTTTTTTTGTGGCCATGACACATTAAGTCATGAGGACGTGATAATATGATGTGGCTACGAGATAATAATTTGTAGGAACGTCATAACTTGTGGGAATGTAATATTACGTCATGACCACGAGATTGTTTTGTTGAGGTAACAATATCCTTATGTCAATGCTTACGTTGAAGGAACAATATCAATTTCTCGTGGCAATGAGTTTATTTTTAAACAAACCTGCATGACCATAGCAACCAGGGATATCAGAGATGGATAAAACATATTTCATATTTCATAAAAATATTTCCCCTTTCAATTCGGCTATCTTTTTTCCCTATGCTAGTATTTGCTACCATATAATTTGCAAATACTATAAACGCCTGATAATTATGCAGATACTTCATGACTGTAGGCTACATGCCCGTGCGTTTTTATTTACAAATTAAAATATCTGAATGATTACTTCCTGAACGAAACACTAGTCATTATGCTAAATTAATAAATATTAATTCAAGTAAATAAAATGAAAAATTTTACGTTTTAAAATTTCAGGCATGTTGAAAATTATGAAAATGAAGGGAAAAAATACAATTATAGGCTAATAATAAGGATGATGGTGATAATATACAAAAAAAGACAATCAGTTAATGGACACACATAGCTAGCAAAATTATTTTATTTTAAACATCTGAAAAAATTAAGCTAAGTTGTTAAGGAGGAATTAGGAAGGACTGAATCTTTTTTTTTTTGCTGAGCAAATTGCAATTTCCACAGCGCACGGCAAAAGAGAAACGTCCAGTTGAGTTGGCAAATGCATGAATTTAAACAAGGTCTCACTGACACTTTCCAGATAACATGTTTATGGGTAATTGAACTGATTACTAGAAGGTGCAAGATGGTCAGAAAACCTCTCGGTACAGTGTTTATTTAAGTTAATGCCAGGGATGTACAGCACAGTGACACGGATTGATTTGCTGTGTTCCTGATGACAATGTTACTCTGACAGTCAGAATTAAAAGCCCGCCTATCGATTTCCCCTCAGCCGCAGATGTCACTCAAGCGGAGGCACCGTCGCAGCCTCTGTGTTTGTGGTTTCGCGCTCGTTCCCTCTCTGCCAGCTGCTAAATGAAAAAGACGTCTCAGCGACTCATCTATATGGTAATGGTCTGATCTCCCACCTTTTGTCCGAGGCCTGTGGCAAATCAAATGGCTAAATATGGGTTGTGCTCATGGAAAAAAGTGAACTTTGCTACTGTACGAACTTCCGTCTCCATGACCGCGGGGGTTAGTGTCTGCTTTCTTCCACTGCAGGGAAAACTCTTGTCCAGTCTTGGAGATGAAAGGAATGCATGGCTTTCTGGATGGAGGCAAGTTCTAATCTGCCTTGAGCCCCTGGATACTCAATCCTAAAGCTGTGCCATTCGTTCTTCCAGGAACAAATAATACCCTTCCCATTTTCCCTGCAACTTTCACTGGATTGTAATGCAGATCTCATGGCAAGCAACTGAGACTGGTCTCAGCATGGAGCTGGCTGACAAATAATCCTGGATCTTGAAGTCTTTGAAAATCAAAAATAAGACGTTATAATACTGGCCAGCGCTGAGCGAAATTAGCGGGAGATGAGTTCATGCGAATCTGGCAGGAAATTAGCTTGAAATGTTGGAATGTGTTGTCGGATATTAGATGACTGAAGGGCATGAGTTCAAACGCTTAGCCAAAAAAAAAAATAAGTAAAAGGTTTAAGGTTAATCAAGACTGGAAGAACTTCTTTTTTCCCCAAACCAAACTCGTCGAGCTGCTGCCTTTTCACATCAAGGCTGCTATTTATCTGCTCTGTAATAAGGATCACACTTTGACAAATCTAAAAAACAACATGAAACGGCATTCAAAATCCATTCATCTCAGTGAAACATAATATTACACATGAAAATGTAGAGCAGAACTTAATTTTATCCATTGTGAACTGACTGTACCATGTAAACTGGACCTTCCATACTAGAATAAAGCCAAATCTGAGTGTAAATAACATGAACAATACTACAGTGAACAAGGAATTGAACACAATTGAACGTTTGGATTGACTTTAAAATATCATGCTTGGATATACCGTCATCTTTGCTTCCTCGATCCGGAAACTCGAGACCTGTGTTGCCCAGAGGTGGCAAGCCAAGATCTGTGGGCAGATGTAGGCCACTCGTGTTGTCCTCTGTCAGCTGATATATCTGCCTCTGCATTGGCTGCAAATGCCAGTTGAGTCGAAGAGGTGCATGGCTGCAGAGAAAGAGCAGCGGCAGATGGTAAATTTACGTGTGTTGGAGCAGTGATTACTGAGCATGTGCCTTGGTGTACATTATTGTAATTAAATTAGATTCACTAAGGAATACTATAGACACTGCATCAGAAAATTAACATCCTGAAAGCTGTGGGGTAATTAAACAGAGGCTGTATGAAAACAAATATGTTTTGACTTGATTAATCTTTGGCAGTTTAAGAGCATCAAGAGAACCACAACCCATTTTGATTAATATGGAAATATGATGTCATGGCTGTTGGAAAATTCTCTCTTATCAATAAGATTTTCTAACTAAAATGCTGTTGAAAGTCTCATGTTCATCCAAGGCTGCACTTATTTGGTTAAATACAGTAGTGAGATATTTTTACATCTAAAATGAATGGTTTTCTATTAACATATTACATTTCTGTGATTGCAAAGCTGAACTTTCAGCATGATTACTCCAGTCTAAAGTTGAATCATTCCATTATACCCATTTGGTGCTCCAGACACATTTCTTGTTACCATCAAAAATAAAAACAAGTTTTTCTCTGCTTAATATATGTTTGTGTAAACAGTCATACACTACCAAAAAAATTACACTATATTACATAAGAGCAAAGTCTTTAGATTATGGAACACAAAAATACAAATTCATTGTTAACTAACACTTTTCCTTCAATAAACCTCAGTAACAGTTATGTTTAGGTATTGGGTGGGGTTAAGAGATCTATAAAATAGCTGTGCATTCATTTTTATACTGAATTGTGTTACCTAATCTAAAGTGTTATGTAATGTGTACAATTTTAATTATTCAAAAATTTTAAAGTATGCACATTTCTTTAAGTCACTGTGAAAACAACAAAAGTTTCCTTCACCCTTGGAGAAAAAAATGTACTACAACCAACAGAGAAAAGCCAGAGCCCACAGGGCAACTTTCTTTTCATCCCCATTAGCTTACTAACACCCCCGTGGCTAAGGAGACAAGGAAATTATCAAGTCAGCAAAGAACACAACAAGGAGTACGGATGAATGCATGAGCAGCACCAGAAGACACGCGCGATATTTCACAAGGTCAACAAAAGAAGCAACCATTGGGATGAACTCTGGTGGCGCAGTGAACAGGGAAGGAGGGGCCAGGCATGATGGATCACCAGGACAAGAATGGTCAGGACCAGCTTAGCCAGGCAAAACCTTGTCCTGGAAGTCTTCAGTCAGCAGATAAAATGCCAAACAAAAGCCTCGGTGCACTTTCTTGCAAGTTCTAAGCACTGGATGTAAATGGGCAAAATGTAATTAAGATTGTGATTCTATAATATAGGCTGCATATCAATTCAAAAAAGTATTTACCTTGCCGGTAATTGGAAAGTACACACTTGCAGTAAAACAGTATTTCATTATTGGCATTCGCTAACTTTTGCACTGTTTGTGTTTACACGTTAAATGTTAGCATGTAGCAAAATTCATTATTACTTAGTACTGTGGTTTGCTATTAAAAAGATTGAAATAGGCCTGATATAGCAACATTTGCTCTGCTATTGGCTAGATTAATTTGTTAAAGGGGTTAAAGTAAATAAAGTGTACAGCATTCAGGCACTTCTGGAATACTAATATCAAAACATCAATTAGGCATGAGATATTCTTAGTATGCTAGTGATAGTATGTATATTTGGATGCAGCAACAATATGTAAGACAATGGCTGTCAAAAAAAAAAAAAAAAAAAAAAAAAAAAACAACTATGGTGAACTATGGCGATGTCGGAGTAGATAAAACAAATGATCTCGAGCCTTGTCTCTTTCCCATGCTCCATTTCTCTCCCTACGTGAGTTCCTGTTTCTCCTTCGTAAGTACAGAGCTGGTTTCAAATTGCACAAGTGGCTTTCTCTGCCACACTCTCTTGACAACCTGTAGTGACAATTCAGAGCTAAAATTACTTTTCCACTCCACTCAATATCTCAGAGAGGTGACAATGTATTTGTTTTGTGTTGCGGCAAATATCTTGTCTCAATCAGAGGGTGAGAAAAAGGTCTAAATGAATGATTTATTCTTCTGTCAAACATTTGTGAAAGAAATATATAGCTGGAATAATTACCAGACCTCGCTCAATCTTGATTTTTATGTGACAGAACACTACAATTGTTCAGCAGATTTAAGATTAAATGAAACCAAAAGAAAACAAGGAATATACTTGTTGGTGCTTAGAAGACACAAATACAATGCTCATTACCTACACAAATTGTTAAAGTAACAATGACTATCAAGCTCCTTGTGGTATATAAAGTTGCTGATTTAAACAGCTTAAATAAATAAATAAAATGTTTTATGCAACTTCATGATGTTGGTTGTTGTTTTGGTAATTGAAGGATCTTCTATGAACTAGTATGAACTAGTGAGGTAGAGTCAAACCAAAATTATTGAGACACCTTCAACATTTCTCACATTATCAGTTTTTTGCTATGGTAGAAAATGGTAATAAAATGTCACATGAACTCAGTGTTAAAATAGTGTCTTTGATAAAAACTTTGATAGAATGGTACAGTATGTAATGAATTAGACTGAATAGCTGCCATTTGTTACATTAAAGTAAACAATCAGATAATATTAATTTAGGTTAACCAATTACCAAGCAATGCTTGAATTTAGTTTAAGCAAAAAATTATCAGGCATTATATTACCTTATTATATAGAGAGTGATAGTCTAGTAATATATATATATATATATATATATATGTATATATATATATATATATATATATATATATGTATATATATATATATATATATATATATATATATAATGTATATGTATATATATATATATATATATATATATATATATATATGTATGTATATATATGTATGTATATATATATATATATATATATATATATATATATACACACATATATATATATATATATATATATATATACATACATATATACATATATATATATATATATATATATATATATATATATATATATATATATACACATTACATATATATATATATATATATATATATATATACATATACATATATACATATATACATATACACATATATATTATTATTTCTGAGTGTTTCAAGAATTTCTAATTTGACTGTACTTCATTAGGGTTTGGGTTTCTGAGGGAGAGACGTCATGATTCATCTTTAACAATTTGATCAAGAGAGCAAAGGTTTCACTGACTAACTGCTGATTGCTCTGATGATGTTGACTGAGGAAAAGATGTGCTTGAATCTATTTTTCAAAGAAAAACAAAGATCTTTGTCCTGGTGCTTTTGGCTGGGCCTTTTTAGTTGGATATTCTTTGTCCTGCTTTACATGTTGTAAAACCAATGATCTCTTAAGATTCTGCAAAGATGTGCTTTGGTTCTAAGCTTAACCAGGAGCATCCGGATCTGCTTGATTTGGGGGCTCAGTGCACAGCCCACAGACTACTTGATCAAATCTAGTGCGTGGATAAATGGAGAGTTCTACTTTGCATTCATTTTCATGTCTCGCCATTAATTAAAAAGCTTATATCATGTGGTAACCAGCCCACATTTACTAAATAGTGAATATGTGGCCTGAAAAACGATGAGAAGCCTTTGACAGGCATTGCCATGGTGGATGGTGGCCATCCTCAGCTTACTCAATCAATAGCCATTTGGAAAATTGCAGGCCGTGCATTTTGTTGATTGCATTCCGACAGATTCGGGCATTACTGAAGAAAGGTCTGAATGTTGCTGTTACTTTTGCAAGAGAGCATTTGTGGAGGCGATAAAAAGTCGTGGCTGTCTTGAGAGACAATATAAATGCAACGACTGGTGCCTCTCCGCCCCGTCAGTACCGCTGGAATTGACTATGTCAAAGGCGGACAGACACGGTACGAGACAGATGGCTTGGTTTGTCATCACCAAAGATCGAGTAAGGCATTCCTTTAGCTCGCTCTCTTTTTCTGCTGCACATTGGTTGATTTGTGGCTCTGTGGGAGGAAGCAGAGAGTGCAGACTGTGAGCATGGGCAGTGGGGGTGGACAATCGAATCAAAGGCATCATGGGTCTAGGTGTCATTCCAAATGTCCAAGTAATTGCTCCTTCAAGGGGTCCATCTTCCATCTGGACCCCTTTGCAACTTCTCCTGTCTAGCTCTGATGTAAAATACCTCACACGCTTCCTGGCTACCCCCCGCTACCAAACCTCATTATGATTTATGTCCGAGCTGTCCCGGTATCTATGATTTCCAGAGTGCGTTGGGAAGAGTCCAGCTTATGAAATATGTTTCTCCAGCTAGCCCAAACTCTTCCATCATCTAAACTCACTCTCTTTCTCTCTCTCGCTCCCTCTCTCAGCTGTCAGCTAGGCTCCCTGAGCAAGGAGCAAAGCACGGACAGGTGGAAGCGGACTAAGCTAGGTGTTTTTTTTTAATGATGGTCCCGCTGGAACGCCAAGTAGAAAGACCCCACGACCTGTTGAGAGCAAAACGGCAGCTGTGCTGAAATGCAAGTCTGGACGCAGCGTCCCCGCAATCTCTACTTTGGCAGGCCGCATTGGCAGAACTGGGCAAGCCAATTAGAAAGAAGAAAGCTTGAACAAACTACTGCTTCAGTCTGAGAGGAACACAAGCTCATTACTGTTCCACTTCTGTATTTCAAACATTTGCAACACCTCCTGAGAAACAGACAACAACAAAAGACACCAACTATCCCACATTTACCTCCAACAAAAAACAGCTTTACCCCAAGACAAAAAAAAAAAAAAAAAAAGAGGACAATGCAGGGATCTGGGGGCAGAGTAGTCACGGGTTGAGAAATGCCATTTCTTGCTCATCTGTCATAGAATGGACAGGGCACATTAGCAAGCATATGGTTAATTAATTCCCCTTAGACACTTGAATGGATGAGCGTTGAACACGGCAGCTCTCAGTCCTCTCATTAGCAGTCTAATTACTCTGACACCCCTCCTGCAAGGATCCTGGTGTGCAAAATCTTTGGCACTTTTTGGGCAGCCATCTCATATTTGACTATGGAATCTTTATAAAGAAACTTATCTGAAGACAGAAAGGCTAAAGTGAAGATACCAGTGACCACATTGGCAAATTGAAGCGAGACAAGATTAAAGAAGCGAGACACATGGTTAAAGTAGGTATTTGGAGGGTTTACATTTATTACAACGAAAGGTTGTTAAGGGATACCTACTTCATTTATTGAAGAGTTTGTTCTTGACTGAAGAAAATGTGTCTTTTTATAGCTTGCCTTTAAGGTTACTCACTTGCTTACTTTCTTTGAGCACACATGGATTTTAAGCCCTTAAAAATCACAAGTAGGTGTCAAATCAATTTGCAGACAAACCAGTGAGACCTTGGAGAGCACTCTTGAGTGTTAAGTTTCCCCAGTCATGAGTGCCTCATCTTTTCACCAAAACTCCCAGTGGAGCTTTTCTATGTGCCTTCCTCTGGTCTCACTTCAAGTTCAGACTGTTGACTATAAATGAGAGGCAGTGAAATGCACATCATCAGCAAGTTAGTAGATCAAAAAGTCTTAAGCCATTTTTCACTTTCACACTGAAGCTTAGAGGAATCTGTCAGACTCAGGAGTGAATAATATCTCTACACTAGTAAGAGTGCGTATAAAGTCTGGCCACAGAGAATGTCTTGATAAAATAGCTTCGTTCTGGCAGCTTGCCAATTTACAGGGCAGTTTCTGTCCACCGTGATTCAACGCTAATTGCAACGAAAGCTCCCCTGGGGTGACCTGGTGCTAAGTGTCATGCTCAAGGGTACCATGGTGACCGAACAGGACTATGACCTAACTTCCCAGTTGCAAAGTCTTATATTGCAGTTAAATTAAAGCAAGTTTCCTCATTTTAATTTAGGCTACCACAAGCCGAAACTTTGCAGCGACACAAAACCACAAGCTACACAAGTCCTATAAACACTACCAGTCCTTTCAACCCTATAACATTGATCTCTTGACAATCAAACACTGTGAATGGAAAAAAAAGACATTTGACTGGAGGTTAAAGTGAAAGTGCATTAAGCTGATTGTAATAATGAATAAAGAAAGAGTCAGAAAACAAAAGACAGAGGCTTCAAAGTCAACCGACAGTTAGAGTGAGTGTCTTGTGGCTATGACTTAGGTTGCATGTGGGTGTTACAATGAGGGCCCAGCACGCTTAGAAATGAACACAGAGGAAGCTGATGACCTTCAGATGCCGAGGACATAATGACCTTCTTAATGAGCATGCCACCACTGAGAAAATGGCACACCACTCCCAATTCTGCGATCTCACTCCTTTCAAGGAAGCGGTTCTTGCAAACTCCACAGAAAAAAGAATAGGGGGAAAATGGCAAAACTATGCAGCAAGTCAAAAACATCTGTCAGGAGGTTTAATTGGGTTCATTAGACAACACAGCTAGAGTTTCCAATTACAGGCCTACATAATTAATTGCACTTGAAATTAAATATATTTTCTCATCAGCTTTTAATTAAACGTGACCCCTTGTTGTTGATTGAATCCCAGATTCTCAGGGTGAGCTACAGTTTCATGCGTGTTTACCTGAGGTGCTCAGGGAGATGAGCTTGATTTTGGAAGAGGGTTAGAATGGGGTGGGGTGTCTGTAATTACATGAAGTGATTAAGATACATCGGCTTGGTAGGCTTCGCAGGGCTCCTAACAAGGTCAAAGCTTAACTAGCCTTCTAGCTAACTCAGAGAATAACTTAATTAAGCACAGTGCTTAGGCATTTAATGTAGACTACAGTATGTAGTTTTGTTTCTAAGGTGAGAGCTTCTGCCTACTGAGCAGACACCACTTAGAAAGTCTTCAAGACAGAAAGCAGATGCTTCATAGGCTATGATTCTGCATGAAAAACAAATGAGCATCTTGCAGGAAGCCCACAGGAGGCATGACTCACAACTGATTACTGCAATAAGTTATTAGGGGAAGAATACATTGCATACTCTACATAATTATTACAGTAGAATCTCTCGGTGCATTCTGTATAGTTGAGCATGGTGATGTACCTTTAGCAGTTTAAAGCATGAGGTAGCTACCAACTATTTTGGAACAAGGTCCTCTAAACTGGAGGACATCTACATGATACATTAAACCTCACCATGTTTTTCAACACATAGGTCTAAAAATACAGCAAGCTGCCACATTATACACTAACTTTATGTCTCTATGTCTAAGGTAGCATCCTAATAATAACTAAAAGTGATTTAAAACATTTTGCATAGAAGCCATTAAAGGAATAGTTCACCTTCAGTTGTTGGTCAAAAAAGATCAAAAAAGCTGAAGGTGAACTATAGCATTTAAAGTCAGTTACATGCACACCATACCAAATAGTGCACCTCACCTTTACAAAGTCCACAAGACTACCTTAAGATAGAGTTTTAAACAAAGCTGAGCATTTTTAGCCATCATACATTTAATTTAGGTACTAAATCACTGTACAGAACACAAAGTAGCAATTGTGTTTTTAGATTTTTCTTTTTATGTCAAAAAATAGATGCCATGAATGAATGGTTAGAGTTCATTTCTGAGTACTTTTACACTGTATTTTTCTCAGTGCCTAAGCTGTGAAAAGCTGTTTATCTCTAATAATGAAGACACATCTGTGCAATCTCCATTTGGGTGCACATTGTACCAAATGACTTTGCACTCATTTTTTCCCCATATTTTCAACTTCAAAAAAATATTATTTCATTCTGTGGGCTCTACATGAGATTGCACGTAACAATTTACATTCTAAGCAGACACGCATTATGCAAACCCATTTCATGCTGTCCTATAAAAGATATTGGGTTATACAAAACATTATTGTTATTATTGATTTACTCTTCAAGGTATGGACACACTTTATTTGGAACTGCTAGACTAGCTCTTATCTTCTTACATGTACTTTGGATTTTCCACTTCTTTCATGGGATTTTATGAAACGTAACAGAATTACTAGCAGATACCACATTCATTAGATACCACATGTTCACAGTAATATGGTACAAAACTAATACAGCTGAAATAAATCACAGACAGTTAATAATTCTATGTAAGTCACTGTTTAACCCCATAAATGTAAACCACACAGGAAAAATTAAATCACAACCAGCATGAACTGTTGCTATGGCTCAATCATATCTCACTTTATCTGGTGTCTATTATTGATTTGGTTCACTGACCAAGCTGAATACAGTTGTGGGACACTGAATTTCCTAACAATGTGAGAAATCAATAATGTTAACTGTAATCTGCAGGAGCAGAGATTTTTCAAATGATTGAAAAGTGAATCGAATATAGCATCTTTTATGTGTCGCTACTCTGCCACAATGTGCAAACTGATCAAATTTAGCAATAATATTGACCTCTTTCAGGCATGTACTGATAAATATTACTTCAGCCTTTACAATGATCTTTGGTATGAGAGCAGAACGTTTAACATGTATAAATAACCCTATTTAACCAATCGAAGGTGGTTGTTGATTATGAAGTTGGTTTACACTTGTCAGGCCAGTCTTGTTTTAGAAGAGTTTTGGTCTTCTTTCAGATCAGCTAAACAATACTAAATCAACTAAGAGCTGGAACCTTTTATGCATTTCTTTAAAAACCAAAATACAAACACAGATGTCAGTTCTGATGTCAGTCACACCTCTGATGCAATTTTAAGGGTGAGTGAAAACACAGAGGAGTAACTTACCAATAAAGTAAGCCAACAGGAACACCTACAGGTGACAGAGATGAGGATGGCACTGAGGGCAGCACATTTCCAGTTGCAGTGCTTATAGGGTTTCTTCAGGCTAAAGGCAGGTCGTGAGAAGGTGTCCCGCGGCAGGGGCCGGAGGGGAGAGTAGACAGTGCTGGACGTCAAAGGGCAGCCAGGTGAAGTTGTGCAGTACAAGGGGGAAGTCCCGCCAGGCTTGAACAGAAAATGTCTGCAGAGACATAGAAAACACTGTTGCTTATGTTCACAAAATGGGATATTAGAAAGCACTGTGTGGTAAGTGTTTTCTCATCATGGTAAACAGTATCTGTAGAGTGTGTAGGCTTGATTCCGCCGCGACCAAAGGGTCAGCACTGCTGTCGCTAAGCACTTTTTCCAAGCTGTTGCCATAGCCACATCCGAGCGCTGGCAGCAAGACACACTTTGCCCGTGGGGTGCGTTATATCGGAATTCTGAATCAATATCAAATTTAATTTACAGCGCAAGTGACCACAGTGGATTCTTGTTAATACAAGCCCTCATAGTGACTTCTAATTCACCCTAAGGGTGCGAGTGTCAAGAAGCTGTGGGAAATTGCAGGATGTACATTATCAAAACAGCTTATTCACTGTGGATAGCGTAATCTATGGAGACATTGAAAGCACTGTCAAGCTGTACTGACCAGACGAGGGGAAACTCAAACCATGTTAGGGCTAATGAGGTACAAGAAAACAGACTTGCAAAAACTTTTAAGTCTAGTGCACACTACAAGACAGATGCTTATCATGATGGCAAATTGCTATGTGGCAAAATTTGTACCAGGTTTTTTATTCAAATAAAAATGATCTTGCAGATTTCCCATTTCTGTCGGAGTCTTTTTTCCTGATTCTAACCCCTAACTGTTTCCAATATCACCTTCTCCTTACCCAATGAAATGCTTTATAGAATAACTTTAAAAATTTTAAAGCATTTTGCTGATTACTATCAATAAGTTTGTAACTTAAATGTCGCAAATGTGGCAGGAAAAAAATGTGTTCAATTAATATATAATTGTGTTAGCAATTACCCATTCTCATGCTTTCTTAAATCTGTATAACTTCAAGGTAGGAGGGTTCAGTCTTGTAGTGTGCACTTAATGACTTATGAATAGTTCCTTAGAGAAGAATGCTAATGCATTTAGGCGTAATTAGAAAAGTTTGTTAGTTTGTGTTCATAAATAATTACTGTTAAAAAAACAACAACATGCAATTCATACAGTAAGTGATGAAACATGTTAGATTCTGTTACAAATGTCACTATGTAATGAGAAACAAGTGTGCACTGGTACCACTATGCAGCATGGCAAAGCAGATTCCAGCAGCCGCGGTCAGATCATGCAACATACCCATCACTGTAAGCACCGTCGCCGCAAGTAGCTGTGGCCAGTATGTCCATCTCTATAAAGTTGTCTTGTAAAGTCTCTAGGAATGTCTGCTTTGCTATGTTTCTACACACAGGTGGAGAGATGGACAGATGGAACGAGAGTGAGACATGCGTGCAAGAGGGAGACAGATGTGCAAACACAAATATGCGATCACCCGGCGAAATTCTGTAAACGGACATAGTGGAGAGGCCGACAAGGACAAACAAAACCCGATTTCCAATGACAGGGTGCTGGTGTCGAACTCAGAGCCCAATTTGGAACCATTCCGATGTATTTCAACTGCAGTAAAAGCAGTGTTAAAGAGCAAAAAAACAAAAAAAGCACTCTAAACCTACTCTTTTTAAACTATTAACATCAGAGAACAGACAGCGGAAGAATCTCCACATCAAATAATATAAAAACAACTCCTCTGTCTGGCAAGACTGATGTTAAATAAGGATAGATCAAGCAAAGTAGATCTTTACTGTTATGTGTTACCAAGCTCTTTATATTGGAAACACCTATGGCGATGTGTATTTAATTAAACAACACTTTGTTACCAAACTTCTAATCTAGTTGCACAGGTGCTTATTTTTTTGTATAATAGCACAAGGGTGTCTCCCAGCTTGTGGGAAAGCAGTTTTAAATGTTAAATTGTTTGGAAAGGTACATGCAAGTAATGTCACTGTGGTTTAAATAACATAGTCAGTTATGAAAACCTCCTCTCTCCAGTGAGTCGAAATGTGGGTCGGTTCTGAAAGAAGTCCGCAGGTCTCACAGCTCGGCACCAGCACTATTTCGGTGGAAGTGGGGAAACGGAGACATCCTTATGGAACTAAAGTGCTGTGTGGGGGTTTTATCCCGTGAAACCCGGCACTCCCCACCCGAGAGTGCTCACGCTCTTTTACCACACACATGTACCTTGTGTTGTACATTGACCCATGCCCCTCTCTGCAAGCGCCCTGTTCTTCTCTGATAAACATTAGAGTATTCTGGCTCCTTTATGATTGTGGTTAGAAGAAAACAAGGCATTACTTTTCCATTCACTTCTTCACGTTCGTGTGCGTTTAAGGGGCTGACACAACACTTTTCAGAAAGAATCACACATTACACTGACAGAATTCTCAAGAGGTTACTCTATATCCTGCTTTAAGATGTGTTTTTTTTTTGCAGTTTTTAAATAATAAATGGTTTCATAAAGCAGAGGTTTATTAACATTCAGAGAGGAACTCAGTGTGCATTCAGTGAAGCATGTCTGCTGTAGCTCCGTGCCCCCCTGAGACGGCTGTTCCATAAGGGAAGACTGAGATAATGCAATGGAGAAATGAACCGCCAACATGCATTGGGCAGGCTAACACCTTCAATTCAACAAGAGAAAATGTTTGTTTTCTTTTCTACAGAGCTGTTCCAGACTGCCTGCCTGCTCGGCTGATTGTCTTTGGCCGGCTTATGTACATTTGTTGGTTTGCTCGGGCATTGGGAGGCAAATTAAAGTTTTAAACGAAGACGAGAAGGGCCTAGAGGCCGGTTTGGAGGAGTCAGAAAAGAATACATAAAAGCAGCCAATAAAAGAATGGCACTGAAAGAATGGCACTGCCCTGGCTCTTTGTCCAATGGAAGAGCTCGGTAAGCCTACATATCTAGGGACTCATCCAACCCATTCCAGTCCGCTGTACAAAAGTCGTGAGAGGAACCATTACAAAGCCATTAGCCAAAGCCTAAATGACAGGCCATCTTTCACTGCCCTTGTGGATATTGCTAATGGTTCCAATTTCATCAGAGGGATTCGGATAATTGATCGCTTCTTTTTTTTTTTTTTTTTTTTTTTTTTTTTTAGAGAGGAGGGAGCTATGGAGGGTGGAGCGTGATGTCACTGATTTACCTGGGTTTCCGCCACTCTTCTCTTGCCGCAGATCGGCTGGCGTGACCATCTGTTTCCCCTCCCATGGGAATACCTGGTCCAGATTAAAGTTTGGGAAATCCATGATGTTTAATCAGTCATTATGTTGCTAACTGTCCCTCCACTTAAATTCAAATTAACATTCATTTTCCTGTTGAGTGGACCGTTCACACCCATGCTGGTCACAAACGCATCAAGATGACAAAGAAAAGCGAGTTTTAGAGCAAGCGCCTTAGTGCTTATGCTTGTTATTAAGCAACATAAATGACAGGATATGTCTATTTTTATTTGGTTGCAAGAATATACGTGAAACAAGGGACTTGGTCAGTGGTGTGGGTTTGGCCTGCAATGTGGGTTTTTGTATCATCATTTACTACTGCTCTCTATCCAAATGAAGCAAAATGTCTAAGTTATTTAGTAATTTACCACAAAATTAATGAAAAATAAATACATTTAAAAATGTTATTACACAAATGAAGCTGAATTTGAGCATTACATGTATTGCATCACTCAAATATCTCTAGCACTTTTGACAGTTTTCTTGAGCTTCACTGTTGTACAAAACTAGGTAAGAGGCTTCACAAAATGAAAAAAATAAAAAAATAAATAAACAAATGAAATAAAAAAGTACTTTTATTCTGCAATCCCTACAGTAAAATAGCAGTTTTGAGATTTGAAACCTGTGTTATACAGATGCTCTTAGCACAAAGTCTGAAAAGCCTAAAACTTTCACAGCAGCTGAAATAAATATGAGCCATTTGGGTTGAGCAGTGCAGGAGGTTTAGGTTATTTGAGTATCAGTATGTATCATTTCTCTTCAGGCTGGTCTGACAGCCATGATTTGCCTCCGCCATGCATGAGGAGCAGCCTGTGCAACGCAAACAGACATCTGAGAGGTTCTTGACTGATCTCCTCCACACAAGTGTCTCAGATAGAAGCAAACAGAGCAAGGGCTGATGGGAGATAAATAAGGAGCTGAGTTTGTAGCAAAGCCTCCTTCAGAACCTTGAGAAAATTCGGCCCTCTGATGCATTCGGGCTTAAGGTCTTAGACTGCCGGAAAGCCCAAAAACAATGCTTTTCTCTTGTTGCATATTTAGTCATGTTTTAAATGCATTCTGGCTAGAATTTATGTAAAAAACAGAGCCGCATGAAACTTCAGCGTGACAGAGTGTAAAGCTTCATTTAATTCTCAATTCAGCTAAACATTTTTTAAGGTCATTCCTACTATCAGCACATTTTATGTCCAACCATACTGCATTTTTATTTATGAATAAATATGGTGAAAAAGCTTTTCAAATGTATATAAATTCATGCTATTAATTAATTTATAATTAATTAATTTCCTTTAAGTAATTAGAATGTTTTTAAACAACAACAAAACTTTTAATGGAAAATATTGTTTATAATATCGTCAATTAATCTTTCCAATATTGCTTTCCAACCTGTTAAGATTTTTTGACACAATTTTGGTGGGAAACCTATTAAGTATATATATATATATATATATATATATATATATATATATATATATATATATATATATATATATATATATAAATAATACTTCAAGCTGGCACCTCAAATAAGCTATCTGGCTAACTTTGGCTTTTATTTCCATCTTCTTAGGTTCCATTCACTATTTCTGTGTTTTAACTTGACGAAAGCATTTTAAATGTCTGGTATATTATTTTACAGATATACTAAAAGACGTATAAACATCAAAACGTACTGTATAACAGGAAAGACCCAATAAACTATATAGAGCTAAAAGGTTACATAAAGACTCATTAAGTATGACCAGTGTAGTTGATCTTTTAAACAGATACAAACAGCGTTAAACGCTTCATGCAGCCAGCAAATGCATGCCTTATGATGCATTATAAATGCCTAATTTAAAGTCACTCAATTCTGTTCGACTATTTCATTAGCCATTTTACTACAAGAACTTCATAGCCCAAAATGTACCTGGTCTCTAGAGGAACGTTGCTGTTGAGAAGCCAGTTGTCCTGGGCACTGCCTGAATCCTGGGCACTTGTAGGACCTCATTGGGAGCTGAGCTATCGGTGGGTGCTGGGCCTCAGGTTACTGCGCTGGGTGTAGTTGCTGCGGCTCAGAGAGCCAATGGATGCGTGATGCTGACTAGGGAGTGGGAGTGTGACAGGGGCAATGGTGGTGTCCGCAATCGAGAGTGGTTCTGGAACGAGCCCTCTGAAACCAGAGAAACAGCCTTATCAGCAACTAAATAAATACAATGACTGCAGTCTTCATTAGCATATGCTGTACAGACATTTGTCTCTAACGTATTTCTGATACTAAGTCAATTTTCATTATCCAACATTTTATTGGAAATGGTATAGCTAACTGCTTAGGCAGCAGTACCATAATTCTCCTCTAGGGGTGAATAAAAATGTTGGTAAAGGCAGAATACTGCAGGGGAATCATGCTAGCAGCTGCTTAAACAACACGGCACAAAATTATCCCCAATATCACTTTCCAACCAGTCTTCTGTTGAATCCATTCAAAAGCCTGTTGCTTAAAGGGTTAAGAATAGACAAGTACTCTCCAAAATGGCAGGGGGAGAAGAATGGTTGTATGTTTTATAATATATGTTAAATATATGTTTTTTTTCGCAAAACAGTTTGAGCCACTGATATCACATGGACTGTTTTAGCAATATATTTACTACATTTTCGGATCTGGACAATTTAATTTGTGTTGGAAGTTGATGGGGTGAACTAACTTCCTTTAATGACACCATCATCCAGGAAGTCTGGTATACTGTTTTACAGAAATACTTTTATATATTAAATTACACTAAGAAAAGTCTGTATAAATACAGCTTAATGTATTGTGTTAATACGTCTGACACATCTTCAAAGGCATTTGTTGCCAAAAAGCCCCATGCATATTTCAAATTGGCTGAACAAGTAATCTACATAGTGTGAATTAGATACTGAGGCAAGGGACATGCAACACAGACAGCAATTTGCAGTTCTTTTATTTGTACATAATTCTAACAAATATGTTAACGGTCATGGTATAGCTAATTTCTTTGGACAAATGCATCTGTTAAAAGCAAAAATGGTCAATTCTGCACAATGCCAAACTTATGTGGTTAATGTGGAAAATATTAAAGTAGATAAATGTAATTATGTCCTCAGCTGACAAAATTATGTAGCTGTTATTATGTAACTGCAACATGGCAAACGGAAAAATGAAAAATGCATATACATCTTTACGAGTGCCAGTTCGTAACATGATAGTTTTTGTGCTGATAAGTGTTTTTTTGTAATAATGATTTATTTATTATTATATTTCTATGGCAGACATGCAGTAGCTTAACCAAATTTATGTCATCATATGCCCAAACTATCGTAAAGCTATTCCAACAGCTGTGAATGATGAATACAGATTCAAAAATGAAATCAGTTCATTTGTTTTGAAAAACAAACAGATGTATTAACAATAAAATACACTCAAATTATTAATAAAACATATGATACACAGTGAAATATGAATTAAAGCATTAAAGATGTTTCATGCTCAGCATCATTATAAACATGTTATGCTAGCGTAACCTTTGCTAGAAGACATTTCAGATAATTGGGAAAAAGTACCATAATCACCGATGTATAATATTAACAAAGTACTTAGAATTAGACTGTAGATAATGTTACTTAACCAATCTGAGGCAGTTGTTAAACTTTTTGGCATAACTGAAAAACAAAGAGAAATGTCAGGACGTCTCTCCTCTCCAGCAGCTGCTGCTGTTCCCGGTTGTCATGGTAACTCCCAGACACCAGTAGGCTAACCGTTACTACTTTAAAAGCAATGCTATGTTAGGTTTTAGCATCTTTCAGAGTTCAAACCTATTTTTATTTATTTATGCAAGTTTCACAACTCAGAAAAATAATATTTTTTCTTTCTTTTCGAATTATTGTGCACGCGGTGGGGCGTAACCCACGACTTTGTGAGTTGGTAACTGGACGGTAATGCAATTACGTGCATACAGCGCCATGTTTCCATTGACAGTAAGTCATGGGGAAATTACTAATATATTACCAATAGATTACATTATCTGGGACATTTTGGTTATTACGATGTACTGATGACGTGAGTTGGTAATAGAATGGATAATGAAATTGCATGCAACAATTGTGGTTACATTAAGTAAGTTATGAAATTACCAAAATGAACCATACTTTATGTTGTGTGTTAACTGGGTCTCTGCTATTAGAATTAAAGAGAGAACGCCATAAGTATAGCTAGTCAAATAAAGGTTAAGATGAGATGTCTTAAAAGAGACACACCTAGCATACTACTTACTATTCTGTGTCACATCCAAATAGTGCTTTGGCTTCTACTAACAGCTGGAATCTCACAAACACTCATCAGGCAAAATACGCTGTTGACAATCTGTCATTATCAAGTAGACTGAATTACCCTCGTCAACCTGTTTGAAATTCACGCCATGATCAACTGCAGTTTGTGCGGATGGACCCGACAAGACAGCTTCAGCCTCCGACAAAGCGTTTGTCTCCTAAAGCCACTTTGCGTCATGGAAGATGGGGGCTATCAGACACGAGAGATTGTGAGCATCAGATTGTGGCAATCCAGACGCAGATAAAGACCCTTGTGTCCTTGTGCGCTCCGAAGCCATTCATTTCCATATCTGCTAAACCATTCATCAATCAATAAACTAGCGCCTCATTGCGCTAAGAACCCTTACATTTAACAAGAACAAAGCAGTTTCATTTTTACACCTGTAAACTAACACTCAACTGCCTCTTTACCGACAGCGCAGGCTGTTGCTAAAGGTGCAGCTAATTCGTTTTATTTACATTTATAAACAACTTTACCTTCAGTCACTACAGCTAACATGCTAAATGTGTTTTATTTACAATTATGAGCAATTTTCATTAGTTAAGAACATATCGCATATATGCATTATAGTTGTTAAGATTTATGAACAACTTTGATTCATGTAGAGCTAACATGCAACTTTCGTTAAAGGTATGGCTAATGCGCTAAAGCTGTTTTAACATTAGCAACTTGAATTTGTTAAAGCCATGCCTTATTTGCTAAATATGTTCTATTTACATTTTTAGCCGACTTTCATTTGATTAAACTATAGTCAATTTGATAAATATGGTTTATTTACATGATTTTTTTTTTTAAATGTTCACCAAAATGCAGATAGTCCAAAACACACTCATGAGGACAATTCTATAAACTTGATATTAGAAAATAATGCTACAAAAGTAGTGTCTGCCAAATATGCAAATATACTATAAGCAACAGGCATTTAGTGGCTAACTAAAAGATATTAAACAAATAAATAGTCCATGCATACACTATTGTAAAGTCATAGTCTTTACAAACAAAAAAAACAAAGACAAGTATTATGCATTATAATGAGGACATCCTTTACAGCAGAATATCTGCAGTCCGACAGTAACTGTCTTTTGTTGTAAGTGCTGATAGCTGTAGCTGCAATGCTTTTAAAGTAAATAAAGACGGAGACAGAACTTCTTAGAAGCTGTCAGCACAATCTGGAGAAGTTTTATCTGTAAATTCATTTTTATAAATTGCACTTCCAACACAAATATCTATAATATTATATAAAGTCAATCATCAGGTTCTGGAAAACTAGTTGTATGCGCATCTTTAATCTACACCAATAGGTCTTGCAGATACAGCTTTTTATGGTTGCTTGACTAAACTTGACTTTCTGTAATCACTAGCTTTTCTAGCTTCAGAAAGTGAAACATGGCCAGAAATGTATGGCATTGAGCTTCAAAATAATACAAACCCTGATTCATTCCTTTTACTTTTGAATACTGCAGGAAAGTTGCATGCTTCAGTCTTACCGCAGTTTCACACGCCAGCGACACAGTATGTTCTCCGTTGGAGGCATGTCACGGGGTGAAAGAATGCTAGTTCTCACATCTCTCATATGATTAAATGAGTGCTTTGCACCCATGTGGTACGAGTGCAATGATTTCTACTAAAGATCATTATGGGATGTGCGCACTGACAGGGACCTCTGCATTTTTTTTTATTCCCTTTCATTTTTGGGCACAGGGCGTATCACTTGTCAGAGCCAGTGACAGATGGGCCCGTAAAAATCTGCTGCAATTCCCACAATCCTGCGCTACCAATTACTCAGAGCTCTGCTGCGTGCCCTGAGCTGAAGCCTGGGATGATGTTTCAGTATGAAGCAGGATCAGCAAAACAGGCTGAGCTGGAAGGGAGGTAAACCATTTCCCCTGTACTATAAAAAGTACACATGACATGTAGGCGTATTACTACTATGAAAAAGTAAATGACATTCAAAGAAGGTTAATGTCAACGGGACTTGATTAGTTGGCTTGGTTGACTGTCTGAATTTATTTTTTTATACTTTTATTTTTTTCTGTGCAATTGCAATTTAAAGCATGGTATGCAATAAGTCATTCTAGGTTGATTTCCACCATAAACTGTGGCTCTTAGGATTTAGCATTGAACTCAAAACA